>NW_027460758.1:0-34062 GCF_050947875.1 Dermacentor variabilis | reverse complement strand
CTTTTCACGTCGTTTGGTAGAAATCCACACGCGCGTTCTGCCAAAAGCACCATTTGCATGCCTATCGTGTGGTTTTGCAGAAAACTGCGTCCGCGTCTACCAAAAGATGCATGCGCATGCTTAAAACGCGCTTTGGCACAAATCCATGTGCGGATGTTAAAAAGAGCAGCATCGGCATGCTTTTCACGTCGTTTGGTAGAAATCCACGCGCGCGTTCTGCAAAAGCACCATTTGCATGCCTATCGTGTGGTTTTGCAGAAAACTGCGTCCGCGTCTACCAAAAGATGCATGCGCATGCTTAAAACGCGTTTTGGCACAAATCCATGTGCGGGTGCTAAAAAGAGCAGGCATCGGCATGCTTTTCACGTCGTTTGGTAGAAATCCACACGCGCGTTCTGCCAAAAGCACCATTTGCATGCCTATCGTTGGTTTTGCAGAAAACTGCGTCCGCGTCTACCAAAAGATGCATGCGCATGCTTAAAACGCGCTTTGGCACAAATCCATGTGCGGATGTTAAAAAGAGCAGCATCGGCATGCTTTTCACGTCGTTTGGTAGAAATCCACGCGCGCGTTCTGCCAAAAGCACCATTTGCATGCCTATCGTGTGGTTTTGCAGAAAACTGCGTCCGCGTCTACCAAAAGATGCATGCGCATGCTTAAAACGCGTTTTGGCACAAATCCATGTGCGGGTGCTAAAAAGAGCAGCATCGGCATGCTTTTCCACGTCGTTTGGTAGAAATCCACACGCGCGTTCTGCCAAAAGCACCATTTGCATGCCTATCGTGTGGTTTTGCAGAAAACTGCGTCCGCGTCTACCAAAAGATGCATGCGCATGCTTAAAACGCGTTTTGGCACAAATCCATGTGCGGATGTTAAAAAGAGCAGCATCGGCATGCTTTTCACGTCGTTTGGTAGAAATCCACGCGCGCGTTCTGCAAAAGCACCATTTGCATGCATATCGTGTGGTTTCTGCAGAAAACTGCGTCCGCGTCTACCAAAAGATGCATGCGCATGCTTAAAACGCGTTTGGCACAAATCCATGTGCGGGTGCTAAAAAGAGCAGCATCGGCATGCTTTTCACGTCGTTTGGTAGAAATCCACACCGCGTTCTGCCAAAAGCACCATTTGCATGCTATAGTCGTGTGTTTTGCAGAAAACTGCGTCCGCGTCTACCAAAGATGCATGCGCATGCTTAAAACGCGCTTTGGCACAAATCCATGTGCGGATGTTAAAAAGAGCAGCATCGGCATGCTTTTCACGTCGTTTGGTAGAAATCCACGCGCGCGTTCTGCCAAAAGCACCATTTGCATGCCTATCGTGTGGTTTTGCAGAAACTGCGTCCGCGTCTACCAAAAGATGCATGCGCATGCTTAAAACGCGTTTTGGCACAAATCCATGTGCGGGTGCTAAAAAGAGCAGCATCGGCATGCTTTTCACGTCGTTTGGTAGAAATCCACACGCGCGTTCTGCCAAAAGCACCATTTGCATGCCTATCGTGTGGTTTTGCAGAAAACTGCGTCCGCGTCTACCAAAAGATGCATGCGCATGCTTAAAACGCGCTTTGGCACAAATCCATGTGCGGATGTTAAAAAGAGCAGCATCGGCATGCTTTTCACGTCGTTTGGCAGAAATCCACGCGCGCGTTCTGCCAAAAGCACCATTTGCATGCATATCGTGTGGTTTTGCAGAAAACTGCGTCCGCGTCTACCAAAAGATGCATGTGCATGCTAAAAACGCGTTTTGGCACAAATCCATGTGCGGATGTTAAAAAGAGCAGCATCGGCATGCTTTTCACGTCGTTTGGTAGAAATCCACGCGCGCGTTCTGCCAAAAGCACCATTTGCATGCATATCGTGTGGTTTTGCAGAAAACTGCGTCCGCGTCTACCAAAAGATGCATGCGCATGCTTAAAACGCGTTTTGGCACAAATCCATGTGCGGGTGCTAAAAAGAGCAGCATCGGCATGCTTTTCACGTCGTTTGGTAGAAATCCACACGCGCGTTCTGCCAAAAGCACCATTTGCATGCATATCGTGTGGTTTTGCAGAAAACTGCGTCCGCGTCTACCAAAAGATGCATGTGCATGCTAAAAACGCGTTTTGGCACAAATCCATGTGCGGATGTTAAAAAGAGCAGCATCGGCATGCTTTTCACGTCGTTTGGTAGAAATCCACACGCGCGTTCTGCCAAAAGCACCATTTGCATGCATATCGTGTGTTTTGCAGAAAACTGCGTCCGCGTCTACCAAAAGATGCATGCGCATGCTAAAAACGCGCTTTGGCACAAATCCATGTGCGGATGTTCAAAAGAGCAGCATCGGCATGCTTTTCACGTCGTTTGGTAGAAATCCACACGCGCGTTCTGCCAAAAGCACCATTTGCATGCCTATCGTGTGGTTTTGCAGAAAACTGCGTCCGCGTCTACCAAAAGATGCATGCGCATGCTTAAAACGCGTTTTGGCACAAATCCATGTGCGGATGTTAAAAAGAGCAGCATCGGCATGCTTTTCACGTCGTTTGGTAGAAATCCACACGCGCGTTCTGCCAAAAGCACCATTTGCATGCATATCGTGTGGTTTTGCAGAAAACTGCGTCCGCGTCTACCAAAAGATGCATGCGCATGCTAAAAAACGCGTTTTGGCACAAATCCATGTGCGGATGTTAAAAAGAGCAGCATCGGCATGCTTTTCACGTCGTTTGGTAGAAATCCACACGCGCGTTCTGCCAAAAGCACCATTTGCATGCCTATCGTGTGGTTTTGCAGAAAACTGCGTCCGCGTCTACCAAAAGATGCATGCGCATGCTTAAAACGCGCTTTGGCACAAATCCATGTGCGGATGTTAAAAAGAGCAGCATCGGCATGCTTTTCACGTCGTTTGGCAGAAATCCACGCGCGCGTTCTGCCAAAAGCACCATTTGCATGCATATCGTGTGGTTTTGCAGAAAACTGCGTCCGCGTCTACCAAAAGATGCATGTGCATGCTAAAAACGCGTTTTGGCACAAATCCATGTGCGGATGTTAAAAAGAGCAGCATCGGCATGCTTTTCACGTCGTTTGGTAGAAATCCACGCGCGCGTTCTGCCAAAAGCACCATTTGCATGCATATCGTGTGGTTTTGCAGAAAACTGCGTCCGCGTCTACCAAAGATGCATGCGCATGCTTAAAACGCGTTTTGGCACAAATCCATGTGCGGGTGCTAAAAAGAGCAGCATCGGCATGCTTTTCACGTCGTTTGGTAGAAATCCACACGCGCGTTCTGCCAAAAGCACCATTTGCATGCATATCGTGTGGTTTTGCAGAAAACTGCGTCCGCGTCTACCAAAAGATGCATGTGCATGCTAAAAACGCGTTTTGGCACAAATCCATGTGCGGGTGCTAAAAAGAGCAGCATCGGCATGCTTTTCACGTCGTTTGGTAGAAATCCACACGCGCGTTCTGCCAAAAGCACCATTTGCATGCCTATCGTGTGGTTTTGCAGAAAACTGCGTCCGCGTCTACCAAAAGATGCATGCGCATGCTTAAAACGCGCTTTGGCACAAATCCATGTGCGGATGTTAAAAAGAGCAGCATCGGCATGCTTTTCACGTCGTTTGGTAGAAATCCACGCGCGCGTTCTGCCAAAAGCACCATTTGCATGCCTATCGTGTGGTTTTGCAGAAAACTGCGTCCGCGTCTACCAAAAGATGCATGCGCATGCTTAAAACGCGTTTTGGCACAAATCCATGTGCGGGTGCTAAAAAGAGCAGCATCGGCATGCTTTTCACGTCGTTTGGTAGAAATCCACACGCGCGTTCTGCCAAAAGCACCATTTGCATGCCTATCGTGTGGTTTTGCAGAAAACTGCGTCCGCGTCTACCAAAAGATGCATGCGCATGCTTAAAACGCGCTTTGGCACAAATCCATGTGCGGATGTTAAAAAGAGCAGCATCGGCATGCTTTTCACGTCGTTTGGTAGAAATCCACGCGCGCGTTCTGCCAAAAGCACCATTTGCATGCCTATCGTGTGGTTTTGCAGAAAACTGCGTCCGCGTCTACCAAAAGATGCATGCGCATGCTTAAAACGCGTTTTGGCACAAATCCATGTGCGGGTGCTAAAAAGAGCAGCATCGGCATGCTTTTCACGTCGTTTGGTAGAAATCCACACGCGCGTTCTGCCAAAAGCACCATTTGCATGCTATCGTGTGGTTTTGCAGAAAACTGCGTCCGCGTCTACCAAAAGATGCATGCGCATGCTTAAAACGCGTTTTGGCACAAATCCATGTGCGGATGTTAAAAAGAGCAGCATCGGCATGCTTTTCACGTCGTTTGGTAGAAATCCACACGCGCGTTCTGCCAATAGCACCATTTGCATGCATATCGTGTGGTTTTGCAGAAAACTGCGTCCGCGTCTACCAAAGATGCATGCGCATGCTTAAAACGCGTTTTGGCACAAATCCATGTGCGGGTGCTAAAAAGAGCAGCATCGGCATGCTTTTCACGTCGTTTGGTAGAAATCCACACGCGCGTTCTGCCAAAAGCACCATTTGCATGCCTATCGTGTGGTTTTGCAGAAAACTGCGTCCGCGTCTACAAAAGATGCATGCGCATGCTTAAAACGCGCTTTGGCACAAATCCATGTGCGGATGTTAAAAAGAGCAGCATCGGCATGCTTTTCACGTCGTTTGGTAGAAATCCACGCGCGCGTTCTGCCAAAAGCACCATTTGCATGCCTATCGTGTGGTTTTGCAGAAAACTGCGTCCGCGTCTACCAAAAGATGCATGCGCATGCTTAAAACGCGTTTTGGCACAAATCCATGTGCGGGTGCTAAAAAGAGCAGCATCGGCATGCTTTTCACGTCGTTTGGTAGAAATCCACACGCGCGTTCTGCCAAAAGCACCATTTGCATGCCTATCGTGTGGTTTTGCAGAAAACTGCGTCCGCGTCTACCAAAAGATGCATGCGCATGCTTAAAACGCGCTTTGGCACAAATCCATGTGCGGATGTTAAAAAGAGCAGCATCGGCATGCTTTTCACGTCGTTTGGTAGAAATCCACGCGCGCGTTCTGCCAAAAGCACCATTTGCATGCCTATCGTGTGGTTTTGCAGAAAACTGCGTCCGCGTCTACCAAAAGATGCATGCGCATGCTTAAAACGCGTTTTGGCACAAATCCATGTGCGGGTGCTAAAAAGAGCAGCATCGGCATGCTTTTCACGTCGTTTGGTAGAAATCCACACGCGCGTTCTGCCAAAAGCACCATTTGCATGCCTATCGTGTGGTTTTGCAGAAAACTGCGTCCGCGTCTACCAAAAGATGCATGCGCATGCTTAAAACGCGTTTTGGCACAAATCCATGTGCGGATGTTAAAAAGAGCAGCATCGGCATGCTTTTCACGTCGTTTGGTAGAAATCCACACGCGCGTTCTGCCAATAGCACCATTTGCATGCATATCGTGTGGTTTTGCAGAAAACTGCGTCCGCGTCTACCAAAAGATGCATGCGCATGCTTAAAACGCGTTTTGGCACAAATCCATGTGCGGGTGCTAAAAAGAGCAGCATCGGCATGCTTTTCACGTCGTTTGGTAGAAATCCACACGCGCGTTCTGCCAAAAGCACCATTTGCATGCCTATCGTGTGGTTTTGCAGAAAACTGCGTCCGCGTCTACCAAAAGATGCATGTGCATGCTAAAAACGCGTTTTGGCACAAATCCATGTGCGGGTGCTAAAAAGAGCAGCATCGGCATGCTTTTCACGTCGTTTGGTAGAAATCCACACGCGCGTTCTGCCAAAAGCACCATTTGCATGCCTATCGTGTGGTTTTGCAGAAAACTGCGTCCGCGTCTACCAAAAGATGCATGCGCATGCTTAAAACGCGTTTTGGCACAAATCCATGTGCGGGTGCTAAAAAGAGCAGCATCGGCATGCTTTTCACGTCGTTTGGTAGAAATCCACACGCGCGTTCTGCCAAAAGCACCATTTGCATGCCTATCGTGTGGTTTTGCAGAAAACTGCGTCCGCGTCTACCAAAAGATGCATGCGCATGCTTAAAACGCGTTTTGGCACAAATCCATGTGCGGATGTTAAAAAGAGCAGCATCGGCATGCTTTTCACGTCGTTTGGTAGAAATCCACGCGCGCGTTCTGCCAAAAGCACCATTTGCATGCATATCGTGTGGTTTTGCAGAAAACTGCGTCCGCGTCTACCAAAAGATGCATGCGCATGCTTAAAACGCGTTTTGGCACAAATCCATGTGCGGGTGCTAAAAAGAGCAGCATCGGCATGCTTTTCACGTCGTTTGGTAGAAATCCACACGCGCGTTCTGCCAAAAGCACCATTTGCATGCATATCGTGTGGTTTTGCAGAAAACTGGGTCGCGTCTACCAAAAGATGCATGTGCATGCTAAAAACGCGTTTTGGCACAAATCCATGTGCGGGTGCTAAAAAGAGCAGCATCGGCATGCTTTTCACGTCGTTTGGTAGAAATCCACACGCGCGTTCTGCCAAAAGCACCATTTGCATGCCTATCGTGTGGTTTTGCAGAAAACTGCGTCCGCGTCTACCAAAAGATGCATGCGCATGCTTAAAACGCGCTTTGGCACAAATCCATGTGCGGATGTTAAAAAGAGCAGCATCGGCATGCTTTTCACGTCGTTTGGTAGAAATCCACGCGCGCGTTCTGCCAAAAGCACCATTTGCATGCCTATCGTGTGGTTTTGCAGAAAACTGCGTCCGCGTCTACCAAAAGATGCATGCGCATGCTTAAAACGCGTTTTGGCACAAATCCATGTGCGGGTGCTAAAAAGAGCAGCATCGGCACGCTTTTCACGTCGTTTGGTAGAAATCCACACGCGCGTTCTGCCAAAAGCACCATTTGCATGCCTATCGTGTGGTTTTGCAGAAAACTGCGTCCGCGTCTACCAAAAGATGCATGCGCATGCTTAAAACGCGCTTTGGCACAAATCCATGTGCGGATGTTAAAAAGAGCAGCATCGGCATGCTTTTCACGTCGTTTGGTAGAAATCCACGCGCGCGTTCTGCCAAAAGCACCATTTGCATGCCTATCGTGTGGTTTTGCAGAAAACTGCGTCCGCGTCTACCAAAAGATGCATGCGCATGCTTAAAACGCGCTTTGGCACAAATCCATGTGCGGATGTTAAAAAGAGCAGCATCGGCATGCTTTTCACGTCGTTTGGTAGAAATCCACGCGCGCGTTCTGCCAAAAGCACCATTTGCATGCCTATCGTGTGGTTTTGCAGAAAACTGCGTCCGCGTCTACCAAAAGATGCATGCGCATGCTTAAAACGCGTTTTGGCACAAATCCATGTGCGGGTGCTAAAAAGAGCAGCATCGGCACGCTTTTCACGTCGTTTGGTAGAAATCCACACGCGCGTTCTGCCAAAAGCACCATTTGCATGCCTATCGTGTGGTTTTGCAGAAAACTGCGTCCGCGTCTACCAAAAGATGCATGCGCATGCTTAAAACGCGCTTTGGCACAAATCCATGTGCGGATGTTAAAAAGAGCAGCATCGGCATGCTTTTCACGTCGTTTGGTAGAAATCCACACGCGCGTTCTGCCGAAAGCACCATTTGCATGCCTATCGTGTGGTTTTGCAGAAAACTGCGTCCGCGTCTACCAAAAGATGCATGCGCATGCTTAAAACGCGTTTTGGCACAAATCCATGTGCGGATGTTAAAAAGAGCAGCATCGGCATGCTTTTCACGTCGTTTGGTAGAAATCAACACGCGCGTTCTGCCAAAAGCACCATTTGCATGCATATCGTGTGGTTTTGCAGAAAACTGCGTCCGCGTCTACCAAAAGATGCATGCGCATGCTAAAAACGCGTTTTGGCACAAATCCATGTGCGGATGTTAAAAAGAGCAGCATCGGCATGCTTTTCACGTCGTTTGGTAGAAATCCACGCGCGCGTTCTGCCAAAAGCACCATTTGCATGCATATCGTGTGGTTTTGCAGAAAACTGCGTCCGCGTCTACCAAAAGATGCATGCGCATGCTTAAAACGCGTTTTGGCACAAATCCATGTGCGGGTGCTAAAAAGAGCAGCATCGGCATGCTTTTCACGTCGTTTGGTAGAAATCCACACGCGCGTTCTGCCAAAAGCACCATTTGCATGCATATCGTGTGGTTTTGCAGAAAACTGCGTCCGCGTCTACCAAAAGATGCATGTGCATGCTAAAAACGCGTTTTGGCACAAATCCATGTGCGGGTGCTAAAAAGAGCAGCATCGGCATGCTTTTCACGTCGTTTGGTAGAAATCCACACGCGCGTTCTGCCAAAAGCACCATTTGCATGCCTATCGTGTGGTTTTGCAGAAAACTGCGTCCGCGTCTACCAAAAGATGCATGCGCATGCTTAAAACGCGCTTTGGCACAAATCCATGTGCGGATGTTAAAAAGAGCAGCATCGGCATGCTTTTCACGTCGTTTGGTAGAACTCCACGCGCGCGTTCTGCCAAAAGCACCATTTGCATGCCTATCGTGTGGTTTTGCAGAAAACTGCGTCCGCGTCTACCAAAAGATGCATGCGCATGCTTAAAACGCGTTTTGGCACAAATCCATGTGCGGGTGCTAAAAAGAGCAGCATCGGCATGCTTTTCACGTCGTTTGGTAGAAATCCACACGCGCGTTCTGCCAAAAGCACCATTTGCATGCCTATCGTGTGGTTTTGCAGAAAACTGCGTCCGCGTCTACCAAAAGATGCATGCGCATGCTTAAAACGCGCTTTGGCACAAATCCATGTGCGGATGTTAAAAAGAGCAGCATCGGCATGCTTTTCACGTCGTTTGGTAGAAATCCACGCGCGCGTTCTGCCAAAAGCACCATTTGCATGCCTATCGTGTGGTTTTGCAGAAAACTGCGTCCGCGTCTACCAAAAGATGCATGCGCATGCTTAAAACGCGTTTTGGCACAAATCAATGTGCGGGTGCTAAAAAGAGCAGCATCGGCATGCTTTTCACGTCGTTTGGTAGAAATCCACACGCGCGTTCTGCCAAAAGCACCATTTGCATGCCTATCGTGTGGTTTTGCAGAAAACTGCGTCCGCGTCTACCAAAAGATGCATGCGCATGCTTAAAACGCGTTTTGGCACAAATCCATGTGCGGATGTTAAAAAGAGCAGCATCGGCATGCTTTTCACGTCGTTTGGTAGAAATCCACACGCGCGTTCTGCCAATAGCACCATTTGCATGCATATCGTGTGGTTTTGCAGAAAACTGCGTCCGCGTCTACCAAAAGATGCATGCGCATGCTTAAAACGCGTTTTGGCACAAATCCATGTGCGGGTGCTAAAAAGAGCAGCATCGGCATGCTTTTCACGTCGTTTGGTAGAAATCCACACGCGCGTTCTGCCAAAAGCACCATTTGCATGCCTATCGTGTGGTTTTGCAGAAAACTGCGTCCGCGTCTACCAAAAGATGCATGTGCATGCTAAAAACGCGTTTTGGCACAAATCCATGTGCGGGTGCTAAAAAGAGCAGCATCGGCATGCTTTTCACGTCGTTTGGTAGAAATCCACACGCGCGTTCTGCCAAAAGCACCATTTGCATGCCTATCGTGTGGTTTTGCAGAAAACTGCGTCCGCGTCTACCAAAAGATGCATGCGCATGCTTAAAACGCGCTTTGGCACAAATCCATGTGCGGATGTTAAAAAGAGCAGCATCGGCATGCTTTTCACGTCGTTTGGTAGAAATCCACGCGCGCGTTCTGCCAAAAGCACCATTTGCATGCCTATCGTGTGGTTTTGCAGAAAACTGCGTCCGCGTCTACCAAAAGATGCATGCGCATGCTTAAAACGCGTTTTGGCACAAATCCATGTGCGGGTGCTAAAAAGAGCAGCATCGGCATGCTTTTCACGTCGTTTGGTAGAAATCCACACGCGCGTTCTGCCAAAAGCACCATTTGCATGCCTATCGTGTGGTTTTGCAGAAAACTGCGTCCGCGTCTACCAAAAGATGCATGCGCATGCTTAAAACGCGCTTTGGCACAAATCCATGTGCGGATGTTAAAAAGAGCAGCATCGGCATGCTTTTCACGTCGTTTGGTAGAAATCCACGCGCGCGTTCTGCCAAAAGCACCATTTGCATGCCTATCGTGTGGTTTTGCAGAAAACTGCGTCCGCGTCTACCAAAAGATGCATGCGCATGCTTAAAACGCGTTTTGGCACAAATCCATGTGCGGGTGCTAAAAAGAGCAGCATCGGCATGCTTTTCACGTCGTTTGGTAGAAATCCACACGCGCGTTCTGCCAAAAGCACCATTTGCATGCCTATCGTGTGGTTTTGCAGAAAACTGCGTCCGCGTCTACCTAAAGATGCATGCGCATGCTTAAAACGCGTTTTGGCACAAATCCATGTGCGGATGTTAAAAAGAGCAGCATCGGCATGCTTTTCACGTCGTTTGGTAGAAATCCACGCGCGCGTTCTGCCAAAAGCACCATTTGCATGCATATCGTGTGGTTTTGCAGAAAACTGCGTCCGCGTCTACCAAAAGATGCATGCGCATGCTTAAAACGCGTTTTGGCACAAATCCATGTGCGGGTGCTAAAAAGAGCAGCATCGGCATGCTTTTCACGTCGTTTGGTAGAAATCCACACGCGCGTTCTGCCAAAAGCACCATTTGCATGCATATCGTGTGGTTTTGCAGAAAACTGCGTCCGCGTCTACCAAAAGATGCATGTGCATGCTAAAAACGCGTTTTGGCACAAATCCATGTGCGGGTGCTAAAAAGAGCAGCATCGGCATGCTTTTCACGTCGTTTGGTAGAAATCCACACGCGCGTTCTGCCAAAAGCACCATTTGCATGCCTATCGTGTGGTTTTGCAGAAAACTGCGTATGCGTCTACCAAAAGATGCATGCGCATGCTTAAAACGCGCTTTGGCACAAATCCATGTGCGGATGTTAAAAAGAGCAGCATCGGCATGCTTTTCACGTCGTTTGGTAGAAATCCACGCGCGCGTTCTGCCAAAAGCACCATTTGCATGCCTATCGTGTGGTTTTGCAGAAAACTGCGTCCGCGTCTACCAAAAGATGCATGCGCATGCTTAAAACGCGTTTTGGCACAAATCCATGTGCGGGTGCTAAAAAGAGCAGCATCGGCATGCTTTTCACGTCGTTTGGTAGAAATCCACACGCGCGTTCTGCCAAAAGCACCATTTGCATGCCTATCGTGTGGTTTTGCAGAAAACTGCGTCCGCGTCTACCAAAAGATGCATGCGCATGCTTAAAACGCGCTTTGGCACAAATCCATGTGCGGATGTTAAAAAGAGCAGCATCGGCATGCTTTTCACGTCGTTTGGTAGAAATCCACGCGCGCGTTCTGCCAAAAGCACCATTTGCATGCCTATCGTGTGGTTTTGCAGAAAACTGCGTCCGCGTCTACCAAAAGATGCATGCGCATGCTTAAAACGCGTTTTGGCACAAATCCATGTGCGGGTGCTAAAAAGAGCAGCATCGGCATGCTTTTCACGTCGTTTGGTAGAAATCCACACGCGCGTTCTGCCAAAAGCACCATTTGCATGCCTATCGTGTGGTTTTGCAGAAAACTGCGTCCGCGTCTACCAAAAGATGCATGCGCATGCTTAAAACGCGTTTTGGCACAAATCCATGTGCGGATGTTAAAAAGAGCAGCATCGGCATGCTTTTCACGTCGTTTGGTAGAAATCAACACGCGCGTTCTGCCAAAAGCACCATTTGCATGCATATCGTGTGGTTTTGCAGAAAACTGCGTCCGCGTCTACCAAAAGATGCATGCGCATGCTAAAAACGCGTTTTGGCACAAATCCATGTGCGGATGTTAAAAAGAGCAGCATCGGCATGCTTTTCACGTCGTTTGGTAGAAATCCACACGCGCGTTCTGCCAAAAGCACCATTTGCATGCCTATCGTGTGGTTTTGCAGAAAACTGCGTCCGCGTCTACCAAAAGATGCATGCGCATGCTTAAAACGCGCTTTGGCACAAATCCATGTGCGGATGGTAAAAAGAGCAGCATCGGCATGCTTTTCACGTCGTTTGGTAGAAATCCACGCGCGCGTTCTGCCAAAAGCACCATTTGCATGCATATCGTGTGGTTTTGCAGAAAACTGCGTCCGCGTCTACCAAAAGATGCATGCGCATGCTTAAAACGCGTTTTGGCACAAATCCATGTGCGGGTGCTAAAAAGAGCAGCATCGGCATGCTTTTCACGTCGTTTGGTAGAAATCCACGCGCGCGTTCTGCCAAAAGCACCATTTGCATGCATATCGTGTGGTTTTGCAGAAAACTGCGTCCGCGTCTACCAAAAGATGCATGCGCATGCTTAAAACGCGTTTTGGCACAAATCCATGTGCGGGTGCTAAAAAGAGCAGCATCGGCATGCTTTTCACGTCGTTTGGTAGAAATCCACACGCGCGTTCTGCCAAAAGCACCATTTGCATGCCTATCGTGTGGTTTTGCAGAAAACTGCGTCCGCGTCTACCAAAAGATGCATGCGCATGCTTAAAACGCGCTTTGGCACAAATCCATGTGCGGATGTTAAAAAGAGCAGCATCGGCATGCTTTTCACGTCGTTTGGTAGAAATCCACACGCGCGTTCTGCCAAAAGCACCATTTGCATGCATATCGTGTGGTTTTGCAGAAAACTGCGTCCGCGTCTACCAAAAGATGCATGTGCATGCTAAAAACGCGTTTTGGCACAAATCCATCTGCGGATGTTAAAAAGAGCAGCATCGGCATGCTTTTCACGTCGTTTGGTAGAAATCCACAAGCGCGTTCTGCCAAAAGCACCATTTGCATGCATATCGTGTGGTTTTGCAGAAAACTGCGTCCGCGTCTACCAAAAGATGCATGCGCATGCTAAAAACGCGTTTTGGCACAAATCCATGTGCGGATGTTAAAAAGAGCAGCATCGGCATGCTTTTCACGTCGTTTGGTAGAAATCCACGCGCGCGTTCTGCCAAAAGCACCATTTGCATGCCTATCGTGTGGTTTTGCAGAAAACTGCGTCCGCGTCTACCAAAAGATGCATGCGCATGCTTAAAACGCGTTTTGGCACAAATCCATGTGCGGGTGCTAAAAAGAGCAGCATCGGCATGCTTTTCACGTCGTTTGGTAGAAATCCACACGCGCGTTCTGCCAAAAGCACCATTTGCATGCCTATCGTGTGGTTTTGCAGAAAACTGCGTCCGCGTCTACCAAAAGATGCATGCGCATGCTTAAAACGCGTTTTGGCACAAATCCATGTGCGGATGTTAAAAAGAGCAGCATCGGCATGCTTTTCACGTCGTTTGGTAGAAATCCACACGCGCGTTCTGCCAAAAGCACCATTTGCATGCATATCGTGTGGTTTTGCAGAAAACTGCGTCCGCGTCTACCAAAAGATGCATGCGCATGCTAAAAACGCGTTTTGGCACAAATCCATGTGCGGATGTTAAAAATAGCAGCATCGGCATGCTTTTCACGTCGTTTGGTAGAAATCCACACGCGCGTTCTGCCAAAAGCACCATTTGCATGCCTATCGTGTGGTTTTGCAGAAAACTGCGTCCGCGTCTACCAAAAGATGCATGCGCATGCTTAAAACGCGCTTTGGCACAAATCCATGTGCGGATGTTAAAAAGAGCAGCATCGGCATGCTTTTCACGTCGTTTGGTAGAAATCCACGCGCGCGTTCTGCCAAAAGCACCATTTGCATGCATATCGTGTGGTTTTGCAGAAAACTGCGTCCGCGTCTACCAAAAGATGCATGCGCATGCTTAAAACGCGTTTTGGCACAAATCCATGTGCGGGTGCTAAAAAGAGCAGCATCGGCATGCTTTTCACGTCGTTTGGTAGAAATCCACACGCGCGTTCTGCCAAAAGCACCATTTGCATGCATATCGTGTGGTTTTGCAGAAAACTGCGTCCGCGTCTACCAAAAGATGCATGCGCATGCTTAAAACGCGCTTTGGCACAAATCCATGTGCGGATGTTAAAAAGAGCAGCATCGGCATGCTTTTCACGTCGTTTGGTAGAAATCCACACGCGCGTTCTGCCAAAAGCACCATTTGCATGCATATCGTGTGGTTTTGCAGAAAACTGCGTCCGCGTCTACCAAAAGATGCATGTGCATGCTAAAAACGCGTTTTGGCACAAATCCATGTGCGGATGTTAAAAAGAGCAGCATCGGCATGCTTTTCACGTCGTTTGGTAGAAATCCACACGCGCGTTCTGCCAAAAGCACCATTTGCATGCATATCGTGTGGTTTTGCAGAAAACTGCGTCCGCGTCTACCAAAAGATGCATGCGCATGCTAAAAACGCGTTTTGGCACAAATCCATGTGCGGATGTTAAAAAGAGCAGCATCGGCATGCTTTTCACGTCGTTTGGTAGAAATCTACGCGCGCGTTCTGCCAAAAGCACCATTTGCATGCATATCGTGTGGTTTTGCAGAAAACTGCGTCCGCGTCTACCAAAAGATGCATGCGCATGCTTAAAACGCGTTTTGGCACAAATCCATGTGCGGGTGCTAAAAAGAGCAGCATCGGCATGCTTTTCACGTCGTTTGGTAGAAATCCACACGCGCGTTCTGCCAAAAGCACCATTTGCATGCATATCGTGTGGTTTTGCAGAAAACTGCGTCCGCGTCTACCAAAAGATGCATGTGCATGCTAAAAACGCGTTTTGGCACAAATCCATGTGCGGATGTTAAAAAGAGCAGCATCGGCATGCTTTTCACGTCGTTTGGTAGAAATCCACACGCGCGTTCTGCCAAAAGCACCATTTGCATGCATATCGTGTGGTTTTGCAGAAAACTGCGTCCGCGTCTACCAAAAGATGCATGCGCATGCTTAAAACGCGTTTTGGCACAAATTCATGTGCGGGTGCTAAAAAGAGCAGCATCGGCATGCTTTTCACGTCGTTTGGTAGAAATCCACACGCGCGTTCTGCCAAAAGCACCATTTGCATGCCTATCGTGTGGTTTTGCAGAAAACTGCGTCCGCGTCTGCCAAAAGATGCATGCGCATGCTTAAAACGCGTTTTGGCACAAATCCATGTGCGGGTGCTAAAAAGAGCAGCATCGGCATGCTTTTCACGTCGTTTGGTAGAAATCCACACGCGCGTTCTGCCAAAAGCACCATTTGCATGCCTATCGTGTGGTTTTGCAGAAAACTGCGTCCGCGTCTACCAAAAGATGCATGCGCATGCTTAAAACGCGTTTTGGCACAAATCCATGTGCGGATGTTAAAAAGAGCAGCATCGGCATGCTTTTCACGTCGTTTGGTAGAAATCCACACGCGCGTTCTGCCAAAAGCACCATTTGCATGCATATCGTGTGGTTTTGCAGAAAACTGCGTCCGCGTCTACCAAAAGATGCATGCGCATGCTAAAAACGCGTTTTGGCACAAATCCATGTGCGGATGTTAAAAATAGCAGCATCGGCATGCTTTTCACGTCGTTTGGTAGAAATCCACACGCGCGTTCTGCCAAAAGCACCATTTGCATGCCTATCGTGTGGTTTTGCAGAAAACTGCGTCCGCGTCTACCAAAAGATGCATGCGCATGCTTAAAACGCGCTTTGGCACAAATCCATGTGCGGATGTTAAAAAGAGCAGCATCGGCATGCTTTTCACGTCGTTTGGTAGAAATCCACGCGCGCGTTCTGCCAAAAGCACCATTTGCATGCCTATCGTGTGGTTTTGCAGAAAACTGCGTCCGCGTCTACCAAAAGATGCATGCGCATGCTTAAAACGCGTTTTGGCACAAATCCATGTGCGGGTGCTAAAAAGAGCAGCATCGGCATGCTTTTCACGTCGTTTGGTAGAAATCCACACGCGCGTTCTGCCAAAAGCACCATTTGCATGCCTATCGTGTGGTTTTGCAGAAAACTGCGTCCGCGTCTACCAAAAGATGCATGCGCATGCTTAAAACGCGCTTTGGCACAAATCCATGTGCGGATGTTAAAAAGAGCAGCATCGGCATGCTTTTCACGTCGTTTGGTAGAAATCCACGCGCGCGTTCTGCCAAAAGCACCATTTGCATGCCTATCGTGTGGTTTTGCAGAAAACTGCGTCCGCGTCTACCAAAAGATGCATGCGCATGCTTAAAACGCGTTTTGGCACAAATCCATGTGCGGGTGCTAAAAAGAGCAGCATCGGCATGCTTTTCACGTCGTTTGGTAGAAATCCACACGCGCGTTCTGCCAAAAGCACCATTTGCATGCCTATCGTGTGGTTTTGCAGAAAACTGCGTCCGCGTCTACCAAAAGATGCATGCGCATGCTTAAAACGCGTTTTGGCACAAATCCATGTGCGGATGTTAAAAAGAGCAGCATCGGCATGCTTTTCACGTCGTTTGGTAGAAATCAACACGCGCGTTCTGCCAAAAGCACCATTTGCATGCATATCGTGTGGTTTTGCAGAAAACTGCGTCCGCGTCTACCAAAAGATGCATGCGCATGCTAAAAACGCGTTTTGGCACAAATCCATGTGCGGATGTTAAAAAGAGCAGCATCGGCATGCTTTTCACGTCGTTTGGTAGAAATCCACACGCGCGTTCTGCCAAAAGCACCATTTGCATGCCTATCGTGTGGTTTTGCAGAAAACTGCGTCCGCGTCTACCAAAAGATGCATGCGCATGCTTAAAACGCGCTTTGGCACAAATCCATGTGCGGATGTTAAAAAGAGCAGCATCGGCATGCTTTTCACGTCGTTTGGTAGAAATCCACGCGCGCGTTCTGCCAAAAGCACCATTTGCATGCATATCGTGTGGTTTTGCAGAAAACTGCGTCCGCGTCTACCAAAAGATGCATGCGCATGCTTAAAACGCGTTTTGGCACAAATCCATGTGCGGGTGCTAAAAAGAGCAGCATCGGCATGCTTTTCACGTCGTTTGGTAGAAATTCACGCGCGCGTTCTGCCAAAAGCACCATTTGCATGCATATCGTGTGGTTTTGCAGAAAACTGCGTCCGCGTCTACCAAAAGATGCATGCGCATGCTTAAAACGCGTTTTGGCACAAATCCATGTGCGGGTGCTAAAAAGAGCAGCATCGGCATGCTTTTCACGTCGTTTGGTAGAAATCCACACGCGCGTTCTGCCAAAAGCACCATTTGCATGCCTATCGTGTGGTTTTGCAGAAAACTGCGTCCGCGTCTACCAAAAGATGCATGCGCATGCTTAAAACGCGCTTTGGCACAAATCCATGTGCGGATGTTAAAAAGAGCAGCATCGGCATGCTTTTCACGTCGTTTGGTAGAAATCCACACGCGCGTTCTGCCAAAAGCACCATTTGCATGCATATCGTGTGGTTTTGCAGAAAACTGCGTCCGCGTCTACCAAAAGATGCATGTGCATGCTAAAAACGCGTTTTGGCACAAATCCATGTGCGGATGTTAAAAAGAGCAGCATCGGCATGCTTTTCACGTCGTTTGGTAGAAATCCACACGCGCGTTCTGCCAAAAGCACCATTTGCATGCATATCGTGTGGTTTTGCAGAAAACTGCGTCCGCGTCTACCAAAAGATGCATGCGCATGCTAAAAACGCGTTTTGGCACAAATCCATGTGCGGATGTTAAAAAGAGCAGCATCGGCATGCTTTTCACGTCGTTTGGTAGAAATCCACGCGCGCGTTCTGCCAAAAGCACCATTTGCATGCCTATCGTGTGGTTTTGCAGAAAACTGCGTCCGCGTCTACCAAAAGATGCATGCGCATGCTTAAAACGCGTTTTGGCACAAATCCATGTGCGGGTGCTAAAAAGAGCATCATCGGCATGCTTTTCACGTCGTTTGGTAGAAATCCACACGCGCGTTCTGCCAAAAGCACCATTTGCATGCCTATCGTGTGGTTTTGCAGAAAACTGCGTCCGCGTCTACCAAAAGATGCATGCGCATGCTTAAAACGCGTTTTGGCACAAATCCATGCGCGGATGTTAAAAAGAGCAGCATCGGCATGCTTTTCACGTCGTTTGGTAGAAATCCACACGCGCGTTCTGCCAAAAGCACCATTTGCATGCATATCGTGTGGTTTTGCAGAAAACTGCGTCCGCGTCTACCAAAAGATGCATGCGCATGCTAAAAACGCGTTTTGGCACAAATCCATGTGCGGATGTTAAAAATAGCAGCATCGGCATGCTTTTCACGTCGTTTGGTAGAAATCCACACGCGCGTTCTGCCAAAAGCACCATTTGCATGCCTATCGTGTGGTTTTGCAGAAAACTGCGTCCGCGTCTACCAAAAGATGCATGCGCATGCTTAAAACGCGTTTTGGCACAAATCCATGTGCGGGTGCTAAAAAGAGCAGCATCGGCATGCTTTTCACGTCGTTTGGTAGAAATCCACACGCGCGTTCTGCCAAAAGCACCATTTGCATGCCTATCGTGTGGTTTTGCAGAAAACTGCGTCCGCGTCTACCAAAAGATGCATGCGCATGCTTAAAACGCGTTTTGGCACAAATCCATGTGCGGATGTTAAAAAGAGCAGCATCGGCATGCTTTTCACGTCGTTTGGTAGAAATCCACGCGCGCGTTCTGCCAAAAGCACCATTTGCATGCATATCGTGTGGTTTTGCAGAAAACTGCGTCCGCGTCTACCAAAAGATGCATGCGCATGCTTAAAACGCGTTTTGGCACAAATCCATGTGCGGGTGCTAAAAAGAGCAGCATCGGCATGCTTTTCACGTCGTTTGGTAGAAATCCACACGCGCGTTCTGCCAAAAGCACCATTTGCATGCATATCGTGTGGTTTTGCAGAAAACTGCGTCCGCGTCTACCAAAAGATGCATGTGCATGCTAAAAACGCGTTTTGGCACAAATCCATGTGCGGGTGCTAAAAAGAGCAGCATCGGCATGCTTTTCACGTCGTTTGGTAGAAATCCACACGCGCGTTCTGCCAAAAGCACCATTTGCATGCCTATCGTGTGGTTTTGAAGAAAACTGCGTCCGCGTCTACCAAAAGATGCATGCGCATGCTTAAAACGCGCTTTGGCACAAATCCATGTGCGGATGTTAAAAAGAGCAGCATCGGCATGCTTTTCACGTCGTTTGGTAGAAATCCACGCGCGCGTTCTGCCAAAAGCACCATTTGCATGCCTATCGTGTGGTTTTGCAGAAAACTGCGTCCGCGTCTACCAAAAGATGCATGCGCATGCTTAAAACGCGTTTTGGCACAAATCCATGTGCGGGTGCTAAAAAGAGCAGCATCGGCATGCTTTTCACGTCGTTTGGTAGAAATCCACACGCGCGTTCTGCCAAAAGCACCATTTGCATGCCTATCGTGTGGTTTTGCAGAAAACTGCGTCCGCGTCTACCAAAAGATGCATGCGCATGCTTAAAACGCGCTTTGGCACAAATCCATGTGCGGATGTTAAAAAGAGCAGCATCGGCATGCTTTTCACGTCGTTTGGTAGAAATCCACGCGCGCGTTCTGCCAAAAGCACCATTTGCATGCCTATCGTGTGGTTTTGCAGAAAACTGCGTCCGCGTCTACCAAAAGATGCATGCGCATGCTTAAAACGCGTTTTGGCACAAATCCATGTGCGGGTGCTAAAAAGAGCAGCATCGGCATGCCTTTCACGTCGTTTGGTAGAAATCCACACGCGCGTTCTGCCAAAAGCACCATTTGCATGCCTATCGTGTGGTTTTGCAGAAAACTGCGTCCGCGTCTACCAAAAGATGCATGCGCATGCTTAAAACGCGTTTTGGCACAAATCCATGTGCGGATGTTAAAAAGAGCAGCATCGGCATGCTTTTCACGTCGTTTGGTAGAAATCAACACGCGCGTTCTGCCAAAAGCACCATTTGCATGCATATCGTGTGGTTTTGCAGAAAACTGCGTCCGCGTCTACCAAAAGATGCATGCGCATGCTAAAAACGCGTTTTGGCACAAATCCATGTGCGGATGTTAAAAAGAGCAGCATCGGCATGCTTTTCACGTCGTTTGGTAGAAATCCACACGCGCGTTCTGCCAAAAGCACCATTTGCATGCCTATCGTGTGGTTTTGCAGAAAACTGCGTCCGCGTCTACCAAAAGATGCATGCGCATGCTTAAAACGCGCTTTGGCACAAATCCATGTGCGGATGGTAAAAAGAGCAGCATCGGCATGCTTTTCACGTCGTTTGGTAGAAATCCACGCGCGCGTTCTGCCAAAAGCACCATTTGCATGCATATCGTGTGGTTTTGCAGAAAACTGCGTCCGCGTCTACCAAAAGATGCATGCGCATGCTTAAAACGCGTTTTGGCACAAATCCATGTGCGGGTGCTAAAAAGAGCAGCATCGGCATGCTTTTCACGTCGTTTGGTAGAAATCCACGCGCGCGTTCTGCCAAAAGCACCATTTGCATGCATATCGTGTGGTTTTGCAGAAAACTGCGTCCGCGTCTACCAAAAGATGCATGCGCATGCTTAAAACGCGTTTTGGCACAAATCCATGTGCGGGTGCTAAAAGAGCAGCATCGGCATGCTTTTCACGTCGTTTGGTAGAAATCCACACGCGCGTTCTGCCAAAAGCACCATTTGCATGCCTATCGTGTGGTTTTGCAGAAAACTGCGTCCGCGTCTACCAAAAGATGCATGCGCATGCTTAAAACGCGCTTTGGCACAAATCCATGTGCGGATGTTAAAAAGAGCAGCATCGGCATGCTTTTCACGTCGTTTGGTAGAAATCCACACGCGCGTTCTGCCAAAAGCACCATTTGCATGCATATCGTGTGGTTTTGCAGAAAACTGCGTCCGCGTCTACCAAAAGATGCATGTGCATGCTAAAAACGCGTTTTGGCACAAATCCATCTGCGGATGTTAAAAAGAGCAGCATCGGCATGCTTTTCACGTCGTTTGGTAGAAATCCACACGCGCGTTCTGCCAAAAGCACCATTTGCATGCATATCGTGTGGTTTTGCAGAAACTGCGTCCGCGTCTACCAAAAGATGCATGCGCATGCTAAAAACGCGTTTTGGCACAAATCCATGTGCGGATGTTAAAAAGAGCAGCATCGGCATGCTTTTCACGTCGTTTGGTAGAAATCCACGCGCGCGTTCTGCCAAAAGCACCATTTGCATGCCTATCGTGTGGTTTTGCAGAAAACTGCGTCCGCGTCTACCAAAAGATGCACGCGCATGCTTAAAACGCGTTTTGGCACAAATCCATGTGCGGGTGCTAAAAAGAGCAGCATCGGCATGCTTTTCACGTCGTTTGGTAGAAATCCACACGCGCGTTCTGCCAAAAGCACCATTTGCATGCCTATCGTGTGGTTTTGCAGAAAACTGCGTCCGCGTCTACCAAAAGATGCATGCGCATGCTTAAAACGCGTTTTGGCACAAATCCATGTGCGGATGTTAAAAAGAGCAGCATCGGCATGCTTTTCACGTCGTTTGGTAGAAATCCACACGCGCGTTCTGCCAAAAGCACCATTTGCATGCATATCGTGTGGTTTTGCAGAAAACTGCGTCCGCGTCTACCAAAAGATGCATGCGCATGCTAAAAACGCGTTTTGGCACAAATCCATGTGCGGATGTTAAAAATAGCAGCATCGGCATGCTTTTCACGTCGTTTGGTAGAAATCCACACGCGCGTTCTGCCAAAAGCACCATTTGCATGCCTATCGTGTGGTTTTGCAGAAAACTGCGTCCGCGTCTACCAAAAGATGCATGCGCATGCTTAAAACGCGCTTTGGCACAAATCCATGTGCGGATGTTAAAAAGAGCAGCATCGGCATGCTTTTCACGTCGTTTGGTAGAAATCCACGCGCGCGTTCTGCCAAAAGCACCATTTGCATGCATATCGTGTGGTTTTGCAGAAAACTGCGTCCGCGTCTACCAAAAGATGCATGCGCATGCTTAAAACGCGTTTTGGCACAAATCCATGTGCGGGTGCTAAAAAGAGCAGCATCGGCATGCTTTTCACGTCGTTTGGTAGAAATCCACACGCGCGTTCTGCCAAAAGCACCATTTGCATGCCTATCGTGTGGTTTTGCAGAAAACTGCGTCCGCGTCTACCAAAGGATGCATGCGCATGCTTAAAACGCGCTTTGGCACAAATCCATGTGCGGATGTTAAAAAGAGCAGCATCGGCATGCTTTTCACGTCGTTTGGTAGAAATCCACACGCGCGTTCTGCCAAAAGCACCATTTGCATGCATATCGTGTGGTTTTGCAGAAACTGCGTCCGCGTCTACCAAAAGATGCATGTGCATGCTAAAAACGCGTTTTGGCACAAATCCATGTGCGGATGTTAAAAAGAGCAGCATCGGCATGCTTTTCACGTCGTTTGGTAGAAATCCACACGCGCGTTCTGCCAAAAGCACCATTTGCATGCATATCGTGTGGTTTTGCAGAAAACTGCGTCCGCGTCTACCAAAAGATGCATGCGCATGCTAAAAACGCGTTTTGGCACAAATCCATGTGCGGATGTTAAAAAGAGCAGCATCGGCATGCTTTTCACGTCGTTTGGTAGAAATCTACGCGCGCGTTCTGCCAAAAGCACCATTTGCATGCATATCGTGTGGTTTTGCAGAAAACTGCGTCCGCGTCTACCAAAAGATGCATGCGCATGCTTAAAACGCGTTTTGGCACAAATCCATGTGCGGGTGCTAAAAAGAGCAGCATCGGCATGCTTTTCACGTCGTTTGGTAGAAATCCACACGCGCGTTCTGCCAAAAGCACCATTTGCATGCCTATCGTGTGGTTTTGCAGAAAACTGCGTCCGCGTCTACCAAAAGATGCATGCGCATGCTAAAAACGCGTTTTGGCACAAATCCATGTGCGGATGTTACAAATAGCAGCATCGGCATGCTTTTCACGTCGTTTGGTAGAAATCCACACGCGCGTTCTGCCAAAAGCACCATTTGCATGCCTATCGTGTGGTTTTGCAGAAAACTGCGTCCGCGTCTACCAAAAGATGCATGCGCATGCTTAAAACGCGCTTTGGCACAAATCCATGTGCGGATGTTAAAAAGAGCAGCATCGGCATGCTTTTCACGTCGTTTGGTAGAAATCCACGCGCGCGTTCTGCCAAAAGCACCATTTGCATGCATATCGTGTGGTTTTGCAGAAAACTGCGTCCGCGTCTACCAAAAGATGCATGCGCATGCTTAAAACGCGTTTTGGCACAAATCCATGTGCGGGTGCTAAAAAGAGCAGCATCGGCATGCTTTTCACGTCGTTTGGTAGAAATCCACACGCGCGTTCTGCCAAAGCACCATTTGCATGCCTATCGTGTGGTTTTGCAGAAAACTGCGTCCGCGTCTACCAAAAGATGCATGCGCATGCTTAAAACGCGCTTTGGCACAAATCCATGTGCGGATGTTAAAAAGAGCAGCATCGGCATGCTTTTCACGTCGTTTGGTAGAAATCCACACGCGCGTTCTGCCAAAAGCACCATTTGCATGCATATCGTGTGGTTTTGCAGAAAACTGCGTCCGCGTCTACCAAAAGATGCATGTGCATGCTAAAAACGCGTTTTGGCACAAATCCATGTGCGGATGTTAAAAAGAGCAGCATCGGCATGCTTTTCACGTCGTTTGGTAGAAATCCACACGCGCGTTCTGCCAAAAGCACCATTTGCATGCATATCGTGTGGTTTTGCAGAAAACTGCGTCCGCGTCTACCAAAAGATGCATGCGCATGCTAAAAACGCGTTTTGGCACAAATCCATGTGCGGATGTTAAAAAGAGCAGCATCGGCATGCTTTTCACGTCGTTTGGTAGAAATCCACGCGCGCGTTCTGCCAAAAGCACCATTTGCATGCCTATCGTGTGGTTTTGCAGAAAACTGCGTCCGCGTCTACCAAAAGATGCATGCGCATGCTTAAAACGCGTTTTGGCACAAATCCATGTGCGGGTGCTAAAAAGAGCAGCATCGGCATGCTTTTCACGTCGTTTGGTAGAAATCCACACGCGCGTTCTGCCAAAAGCACCATTTGCATGCATATCGTGTGGTTTTGCAGAAAACTGCGTCCGCGTCTACCAAAAGATGCATGCGCATGCTTAAAACGCGCTTTGGCACAAATCCATGTGCGGATGTTAAAAAGAGCAGCATCGGCATGCTTTTCACGTCGTTTGGTAGAAATCCACGCGCGCGTTCTGCCAAAAGCACCATTTGCATGCCTATCGTGTGGTTTTGCAGAAAACTGCGTCCGCGTCTACCAAAAGATGCATGCGCATGCTTAAAACGCGTTTTGGCACAAATCCATGTGCGGGTGCTAAAAAGAGCAGCATCGGCATGCTTTTCACGTCGTTTGGTAGAAATCCACACGCGCGTTCTGCCAAAAGCACCATTTGCATGCCTATCGTGTGGTTTTGCAGAAAACTGCGTCCGCGTCTACCAAAAGATGCATGCGCATGCTTAAAACGCGTTTTGGCACAAATCCATGTGCGGATGTTAAAAAGAGCAGCATCGGCATGCTTTTCACGTCGTTTGGTAGAAATCCACACGCGCGTTCTGCCAATAGCACCATTTGCATGCATATCGTGTGGTTTTGCAGAAAACTGCGTCCGCGTCTACCAAAAGATGCATGCGCATGCTAAAAACGCGTTTTGGCACAAATCCATGTGCGGATGTTAAAAAGAGCAGCATCGGCATGCTTTTCACGTCGTTTGGTAGAAATCCACACGCGCGTTCTGCCAAAAGCACCATTTGCATGCCTATCGTGTGGTTTTGCAGAAAACTGCGTCCGCGTCTACCAAAAGATGCATGCGCATGCTTAAAACGCGCTTTGGCACAAATCCATGTGCGGATGTTAAAAAGAGCAGCATCGGCATGCTTTTCACGTCGTTTGGTAGAAATCCACGCGCGCGTTCTGCCAAAAGCACCATTTGCATGCATATCGTGTGGTTTTGCAGAAAACTGCGTCCGCGTCTACCAAAAGATGCATGCGCATCCTTAAAACGCGTTTTGGCACAAATCCATGTGCGGGTGCTAAAAAGAGCAGCATCGGCATGCTTTTCACGTCGTTTGGTAGAAATCCACGCGCGCGTTCTGCCAAAAGCACCATTTGCATGCCTATCGTGTGGTTTTGCAGAAAACTGCGTCCGCGTCTACCAAAAGATGCATGTGCATGCTAAAAACGCGTTTTGGCACAAATCCATGTGCGGGTGCTAAAAAGAGCAGCATCGGCATGCTTTTCACGTCGTTTGGTAGAAATCCACACGCGCGTTCTGCCAAAAGCACCATTTGCATGCCTATCGTGTGGTTTTGCAGAAAACTGCGTCCGCGTCTACCAAAAGATGCATGCGCATGCTTAAAACGCGCTTTGGCACAAATCCATGTGCGGATGTTAAAAAGAGCAGCATCGGCATGCTTTTCACGTCGTTTGGTAGAAATCCACGCGCGCGTTCTGCCAAAAGCACCATTTGCATGCCTATCGTGTGGTTTTGCAGAAAACTGCGTCCGCGTCTACCAAAAGATGCATGCGCATGCTTAAAACGCGTTTTGGCACAAATCCATGTGCGGGTGCTAAAAAGAGCAGCATCGGCATGCTTTTCACGTCGTTTGGTAGAAATCCACACGCGCGTTCTGCCAAAAGCACCATTTGCATGCCTATCGTGTGGTTTTGCAGAAAACTGCGTCCGCGTCTACCAAAAGATGCATGCGCATGCTTAAAACGCGCTTTGGCACAAATCCATGTGCGGATGTTAAAAAGAGCAGCATCGGTATGCTTTTCACGTCGTTTGGTAGAAATCCACGCGCGCGTTCTGCCAAAAGCACCATTTGCATGCCTATCGTGTGGTTTTGCAGAAAACTGCGTCCGCGTCTACCAAAAGATGCATGCGCATGCTTAAAACGCGTTTTGGCACAAATTCATGTGCGGGTGCTAAAAAGAGCAGCATCGGCATGCTTTTCACGTCGTTTGGTAGAAATCCACACGCGCGTTCTGCCAAAAGCACCATTTGCATGCCTATCGTGTGGTTTTGCAGAAAACTGCGTCCGCGTCTACCAAAAGATGCATGCGCATGCTTAAAACGCGTTTTGGCACAAATCCATGTGCGGATGTTAAAAAGAGCAGCATCGGCATGCTTTTCACGTCGTTTGGTAGAAATCCACGCGCGCGTTCTGCCAAAAGCACCATTTGCATGCATATCGTGTGGTTTTGCAGAAAACTGCGTCCGCGTCTACCAAAAGATGCATGCGCATGCTTAAAACGCGTTTTGGCACAAATCCATGTGCGGGTGCTAAAAAGAGCAGCATCGGCATGCTTTTCACGTCGTTTGGTAGAAATCCACACGCGCGTTCTGCCAAAAGCACCATTTGCATGCATATCGTGTGGTTTTGCAGAAAACTGCGTCCGCGTCTACCAAAAGATGCATGTGCATGCTAAAAACGCGTTTTGGCACAAATCCATGTGCGGGTGCTAAAAAGAGCAGCATCGGCATGCTTTTCACGTCGTTTGGTAGAAATCCACGCGCGCGTTCTGCCAAAAGCACCATTTGCATGCCTATCGTGTGGTTTTGCAGAAAACTGCGTCCGCGTCTACCAAAAGATGCATGCGCATGCTTAAAACGCGCTTTGGCACAAATCCATGTGCGGATGTTAAAAAGAGCAGCATCGGCATGCTTTTCACGTCGTTTGGTAGAAATCCACGCGCGCGTTCTGCCAAAAGCACCATTTGCATGCCTATCGTGTGGTTTTGCAGAAAACTGCGTCCGCGTCTACCAAAAGATGCATGCGCATGCTTAAAACGCGTTTTGGCACAAATCCATGTGCGGGTGCTAAAAAGAGCAGCATCGGCATGCTTTTCACGTCGTTTGGTAGAAATCCACACGCGCGTTCTGCCAAAAGCACCATTTGCATGCCTATCGTGTGGTTTTGCAGAAAACTGCGTCCGCGTCTACCAAAAGATGCATGCGCATGCTTAAAACGCGCTTTGGCACAAATCCGTGTGCGGATGTTAAAAAGAGCAGCATCGGCATGCTTTTCACGTCGTTTGGTAGAAATCCACGCGCGCGTTCTGCCAAAAGCACCATTTGCATGCCTATCGTGTGGTTTTGCAGAAAACTGCGTCCGCGTCTACCAAAAGATGCATGCGCATGCTTAAAACGCGTTTTGGCACAAATCCATGTGCGGGTGCTAAAAAGAGCAGCATCGGCATGCTTTTCACGTCGTTTGGTAGAAATCCACACGCGCGTTCTGCCAAAAGCACCATTTGCATGCCTATCGTGTGGTTTTGCAGAAAACTGCGTCCGCGTCTACCAAAAGATGCATGCGCATGCTTAAAACGCGTTTTGGCACAAATCCATGTGCGGATGTTAAAAAGAGCAGCATCGGCATGCTTTTCACGTCGTTTGGTAGAAATCCACACGCGCGTTCTGCCAATAGCACCATTTGCATGCATATCGTGTGGTTTTGCAGAAAACTGCGTCCGCGTCTACCAAAAGATGCATGCGCATGCTAAAAACGCGTTTTGGCACAAATCCATGTGCGGATGTTAAAAAGAGCAGCATCGGCATGCTTTTCACGTCGTTTGGTAGAAATCCACACGCGCGTTCTGCCAAAAGCACCATTTGCATGCCTATCGTGTGGTTTTGCAGAAAACTGCGTCCGCGTCTACCAAAAGATGCATGCGCATGCTTAAAACGCGCTTTGGCACAAATCCATGTGCGGATGTTAAAAAGAGCAGCATCGGCATGCTTTTCACGTCGTTTGGTAGAAATCCACGCGCGCGTTCTGCCAAAAGCACCATTTGCATGCATATCGTGTGGTTTTGCAGAAAACTGCGTCCGCGTCTACCAAAAGATGCATGCGCATCCTTAAAACGCGTTTTGGCACAAATCCATGTGCGGGTGCTAAAAAGAGCAGCATCGGCATGCTTTTCACGTCGTTTGGTAGAAATCCACACGCGCGTTCTGCCAAAAGCATCATTTGCATGCATATCGTGTGGTTTTGCAGAAAACTGCGTCCGCGTCTACCAAAAGATGCATGCGCATGCTAAAAACGCGTTTTGGCACAAATCCATGTGCGGATGTTCAAAAGAGCAGCATCGGCATGCTTTTCACGTCGTTTGGTAGAAATCCACACGCGCGTTCTGCCAAAAGCACCATTTGCATGCCTATCGTGTGGTTTTGCAGAAAACTGCGTCCGCGTCTACCAAAAGATGCATGCGCATGCTTAAAACGCGTTTTGGCACAAATCCATGTGCGGATGTTAAAAAGAGCAGCATCGGCATGCTTTTCACGTCGTTTGGTAGAAATCCACACGCGCGTTCTGCCAAAAGCACCATTTGCATGCATATCGTGTGGTTTTGCAGAAAACTGCGTCCGCGTCTACCAAAAGATGCATGCGCATGCTAAAAACGCGTTTTGGCACAAATCCATGTGCGGATGTTAAAAAGAGCAGCATCGGCATGCTTTTCACGTCGTTTGGTAGAAATCCACACGCGCGTTCTGCCAAAAGCACCATTTGCATGCCTATCGTGTGGTTTTGCAGAAAACTGCGTCCGCGTCTACCAAAAGATGCATGCGCATGCTTAAAACGCGCTTTGGCACAAATCCATGTGCGGATGTTAAAAAGAGCAGCATCGGCATGCTTTTCACGTCGTTTGGTAGAAATCCACGCGCGCGTTCTGCCAAAAGCACCATTTGCATGCATATCGTGTGGTTTTGCAGAAAACTGCGTCCGCGTCTACCAAAAGATGCATGCGCATGCTTAAAACGCGTTTTGGCACAAATCCATGTGCGGGTGCTAAAAAGAGCAGCATCGGCATGCTTTTCACGTCGTTTGGTAGAAATCCACACGCGCGTTCTGCCAAAAGCACCATTTGCATGCCTATCGTGTGGTTTTGCAGAAAACTGCGTCCGCGTCTACCAAAAGATGCATGTGCATGCTAAAAACGCGTTTTGGCACAAATCCATGTGCGGGTGCTAAAAAGAGCAGCATCGGCATGCTTTTCACGTCGTTTGGTAGAAATCCACACGCGCGTTCTGCCAAAAGCACCATTTGCATGCCTATCGTGTGGTTTTGCAGAAAACTGCGTCCGCGTCTACCAAAAGATGCATGCGCATGCTTAAAACGCGCTTTGGCACAAATCCATGTGCGGATGTTAAAAAGAGCAGCATCGGCATGCTTTTCACGTCGTTTGGTAGAAATCCACGCGCGCGTTCTGCCAAAAGCACCATTTGCATGCCTATCGTGTGGTTTTGCAGAAAACTGCGTCCGCGTCTACCAAAAGATGCATGCGCATGCTTAAAACGCGTTTTGGCACAAATCCATGTGCGGGTGCTAAAAAGAGCAGCATCGGCATGCTTTTCACGTCGTTTGGTAGAAATCCACACGCGCGTTCTGCCAAAAGCACCATTTGCATGCCTATCGTGTGGTTTTGCAGAAAACTGCGTCCGCGTCTACCAAAAGATGCATGCGCATGCTTAAAACGCGCTTTGGCACAAATCCATGTGCGGATGTTAAAAAGAGCAGCATCGGCATGCTTTTCACGTCGTTTGGCAGAAATCCACGCGCGCGTTCTGCCAAAAGCACCATTTGCATGCCTATCGTGTGGTTTTGCAGAAAACTGCGTCCGCGTCTACCAAAAGATGCATGCGCATGCTTAAAACGCGTTTTGGCACAAATCCATGTGCGGGTGCTAAAAAGAGCAGCATCGGCATGCTTTTCACGTCGTTTGGTAGAAATCCACACGCGCGTTCTGCCAAAAGCACCATTTGCATGCCTATCGTGTGGTTTTGCAGAAAACTGCGTCCGCGTCTACCAAAAGATGCATGCGCATGCTTAAAACGCGTTTTGGCACAAATCCATGTGCGGATGTTAAAAAGAGCAGCATCGGCATGCTTTTCACGTCGTTTGGTAGAAATCCACGCGCGCGTTCTGCCAAAAGCACCATTTGCATGCATATCGTGTGGTTTTGCAGAAAACTGCGTCCGCGTCTACCAAAAGATGCATGCGCATGCTTAAAACGCGTTTTGGCACAAATCCATGTGCGGGTGCTAAAAAGAGCAGCATCGGCATGCTTTTCACGTCGTTTGGTAGAAATCCACACGCGCGTTCTGCCAAAAGCACCATTTGCATGCATATCGTGTGGTTTTGCAGAAAACTGCGTCCGCGTCTACCAAAAGATGCATGTGCATGCTAAAAACGCGTTTTGGCACAAATCCATGTGCGGGTGCTAAAAAGAGCAGCATCGGCATGCTTTTCACGTCGTTTGGTAGAAATCCACGCGCGCGTTCTGCCAAAAGCACCATTTGCATGCATATCGTGTGGTTTTGCAGAAAACTGCGTCCGCTTCTACCAAAAGATGCATGCGCATGCTTAAAACGCGTTTTGGCACAAATCCATGTGCGGGTGCTAAAAAGAGCAGCATCGGCATGCTTTTCACGTCGTTTGGTAGAAATCCACACGCGCGTTCTGCCAAAAGCACCATTTGCATGCCTATCGTGTGGTTTTGCAGAAAACTGCGTCCGCGTCTACCAAAAGATGCATGCGCATGCTTAAAACGCGCTTTGGCACAAATCCATGTGCGGATGTTAAAAAGAGCAGCATCGGCATGCTTTTCACGTCGTTTGGTAGAAATCCACACGCGCGTTCTGCCAAAAGCACCATTTGCATGCATATCGTGTGGTTTTGCAGAAAACTGCGTCCGCGTCTACCAAAAGATGCATGTGCATGCTAAAAACGCGTTTTGGCACAAATCCATGTGCGGATGTTAAAAAGAGCAGCATCGGCATGCTTTTCACGTCGTTTGGTAGAAATCCACACGCGCGTTCTGCCAAAAGCACCATTTGCATGCATATCGTGTGGTTTTGCAGAAAACTGCGTCCGCGTCTACCAAAAGATGCATGCGCATGCTAAAAACGCGTTTTGGCACAAATCCATGTGCGGATGTTAAAAAGAGCAGCATCGGCATGCTTTTCACGTCGTTTGGTAGAAATCCACGCGCGCGTTCTGCCAAAAGCACCATTTGCATGCCTATCGTGTGGTTTTGCAGAAAACTGCGTCCGCGTCTACCAAAAGATGCATGCGCATGCTTAAAACGCGTTTTGGCACAAATCCATGTGCGGGTGCTAAAAAGAGCAGCATCGGCATGCTTTTCACGTCGTTTGGTAGAAATCCACACGCGCGTTCTGCCAAAAGCACCATTTGCATGCCTATCGTGTGGTTTTGCAGAAAACTGCGTCCGCGTCTACCAAAAGATGCATGCGCATGCTTAAAACGCGTTTTGGCACAAATCCATGTGCGGATGTTAAAAAGAGCAGCATCGGCATGCTTTTCACGTCGTTTGGTAGAAATCCACACGCGCATTCTGCCAAAAGCACCATTTGCATGCATATCGTGTGGTTTTGCAGAAAACTGCGTCCGCGTCTACCAAAAGATGCATGCGCATGCTAAAAACGCGTTTTGGCACAAATCCATGTGCGGATGTTAAAAATAGCAGCATCGGCATGCTTTTCACGTCGTTTCGTAGAAATCCACACGCGCGTTCTGCCAAAAGCACCATTTGCATGCCTATCGTGTGGTTTTGCAGAAAACTGCGTCCGCGTCTACCAAAAGATGCATGCGCATGCTTAAAACGCGCTTTGGCACAAATCCATGTGCGGATGTTAAAAAGAGCAGCATCGGCATGCTTTTCACGTCGTTTGGTAGAAATCCACGCGCGCGTTCTGCCAAAAGCACCATTTGCATGCATATCGTGTGGTTTTGCAGAAAACTGCGTCCGCGTCTACCAAAAGATGCATGCGCATGCTTAAAACGCGTTTTGGCACAAATCCATGTGCGGGTGCTAAAAAGAGCAGCATCGGCATGCTTTTCACGTCGTTTGGTAGAAATCCACACGCGCGATCTGCCAAAAGCACCATTTGCATGCCTATCGTGTGGTTTTGCAGAAAACTGCGTCCGCGTCTACCAAAGGATGCATGCGCATGCTTAAAACGCGCTTTGGCACAAATCCATGTGCGGATGTTAAAAAGAGCAGCATCGGCATGCTTTTCACGTCGTTTGGTAGAAATCCACACGCGCGTTCTGCCAAAAGCACCATTTGCATGCATATCGTGTGGTTTTGCAGAAAACTGCGTCCGCGTCTACCAAAAGATGCATGTGCATGCTAAAAACGCGTTTTGGCACAAATCCATGTGCGGATGTTAAAAAGAGCAGCATCGGCATGCTTTTCACGTCGTTTGGTAGAAATCCACACGCGCGTTCTGCCAAAAGCACCATTTGCATGCATATCGTGTGGTTTTGCAGAAAACTGCGTCCGCGTCTACCAAAAGATGCATGCGCATGCTTAAAACGCGTTTTGGCACAAATCCATGTGCGGGTGCTAAAAAGAGCAGCATCGGCATGCTTTTCACGTCGTTTGGTAGAAATCCACACGCGCGTTCTGCCAAAAGCACCATTTGCATGCCTATCGTGTGGTTTTGCAGAAAACTGCGTCCGCGTCTACCAAAAGATGCATGCGCATGCTTAAAACGCGTTTTGGCACAAATCCATGTGCGGGTGCTAAAAAGAGCAGCATCGGCATGCTTTTCACGTCGTTTGGTAGAAATCCACACGCGCGTTCTGCCAAAAGCACCATTTGCATGCCTATCGTGTGGTTTTGCAGAAAACTGCGTCCGCGTCTACCAAAAGATGCATGCGCATGCTTAAAACGCGTTTTGGCACAAATCCATGTGCGGATGTTAAAAAGAGCAGCATCGGCATGCTTTTCACGTCGTTTGGTAGAAATCCACACGCGCGTTCTGCCAAAAGCACCATTTGCATGCATATCGTGTGGTTTTGCAGAAAACTGCGTCCGCGTCTACCAAAAGATGCATGCGCATGCTAAAAACGCGTTTTGGCACAAATCCATGTGCGGATGTTAAAAATAGCAGCATCGGCATGCTTTTCACGTCGTTTGGTAGAAATCCACACGCGCGTTCTGCCAAAAGCACCATTTGCATGCCTATCGTGTGGTTTTGCAGAAAACTGCGTCCGCGTCTACCAAAAGATGCATGCGCATGCTTAAAACGCGCTTTGGCACAAATCCATGTGCGGATGTTAAAAAGAGCAGCATCGGCATGCTTTTCACGTCGTTTGGTAGAAATCCACGCGCGCGTTCTGCCAAAAGCACCATTTGCATGCATATCGTGTGGTTTTGCAGAAAACTGCGTCCGCGTCTACCAAAAGATGCATGCGCATGCTTAAAACGCGTTTTGGCACAAATCCATGTGCGGGTGCTAAAAAGAGCAGCATCGGCATGCTTTTCACGTCGTTTGGTAGAAATCCACACGCGCGTTCTGCCAAAAGCACCATTTGCATGCCTATCGTGTGGTTTTGCAGAAAACTGCGTCCGCGTCTACCAAAAGATGCATGCGCATGCTTAAAACGCGCTTTGGCACAAATCCATGTGCGGATGTTAAAAAGAGCAGCATCGGCATGCTTTTCACGTCGTTTGGTAGAAATCCACACGCGCGTTCTGCCAAAAGCATCATTTGCATGCATATCGTGTGGTTTTGCAGAAAACTGCGTCCGCGTCTACCAAAAGATGCATGCGCATGCTAAAAACGCGTTTTGGCACAAATCCATGTGCGGATGTTAAAAAGAGCAGCATCGGCATGCTTTTCACGTCGTTTGGTAGAAATCCACGCGCGCGTTCTGCCAAAAGCACCATTTGCATGCATATCGTGTGGTTTTGCAGAAAACTGCGTCCGCGTCTACCAAAAGATGCATGCGCTTGCTTAAAACGCGTTTTGGCACAAATCCATGTGCGGGTGCTAAAAAGAGCAGCATCGGCATGCTTTTCACGTCGTTTGGTAGAAATCCACACGCGCGTTCTGCCAAAAGCACCATTTGCATGCATATCGTGTGGTTTTGCAGAAAACTGCGTCCGCGTCTACCAAAAGATGCATGTGCATGCTAAAAACGCGTTTTGGCACAAATCCATGTGCGGATGTTAAAAAGAGCAGCATCGGCATGCTTTTCACGTCGTTTGGTAGAAATCCACACGCGCGTTCTGCCAAAAGCACCATTTGCATGCATATCGTGTGGTTTTGCAGAAAACTGCGTCCGCGTCTACCAAAAGATGCATGCGCATGCTAAAAACGCGCTTTGGCACAAATCCATGTGCGGATGTTCAAAAGAGCAGCATCGGCATGCTTTTCACGTCGTTTGGTAGAAATCCACGCGCGCGTTCTGCCAAAAGCACCATTTGCATGCATA
>NW_027460757.1:0-34073 GCF_050947875.1 Dermacentor variabilis | reverse complement strand
AAACCACTCAGATAAGGCGATGGACAAGTAGCGATGGTGCTTTTGGCAGAACGCGCGTGTGGATTTCTACCAAACGACGTGAAAAGCATGCCGATGCTGCTCTTTTTTAGCACCCGCACATGGATTTGGTGCCAAAACGCGTTTTTAAGCATGCGCATGTCTTTTTGGTAGACGCGGAGACGCAGTTTTCTGCAAAACCACACGATATGCATGCAAATGGTGCTTTTGGCAGAACGCGCGCGTGGATTTCTACCAAACGACGTGAAAAGCATGCCGATGCTGCTTCTTTTAAGCATCCGCACATGGATTTGTGCCAAAGCGCGTTTTAAAGCATGCGCATGCATCTTTTGGTAGACGCGGACGCAGTTTTCTGCAAAACCACACGATAGGCATGCAAATGGTGCTTTTGGCAGAACGCGCGTGTGGATTTCTACCAAACGACGTGAAAAGCATGCCGATGCTGCTCTTTTTAGCACCCGCACATGGATTTGTGCCAAAACGCGTTTTAAGCATGCGCATGCATCTTTATGTAGACGCGGACCGCAGTTTTCTGCAAAACCACACGATAGGGCATGCAAATGGTGCTTTGGCAAGAACGCGCGTGTGGATTTCTACCAAACGACGTGAAAAGCATGCCGATGCTGCTCTTTTTAGCACTCCGCACATGGATTTGTGCCAAAACGCGTTTTAAGCATGCGCATGCATCTTTTGGTAGACGCGGACGCAGTTTTCTGCAAAACCACACGATATGCATGCAAATGGTGCTTTTGGCAGAACGCGCGCGTGGATTTCTACCAAACGACGTGAAAAGCATGCCGACTGCTGCTCTTTTTAAGCATCCGCAACATGGATTTGTGCCAAAACGCCGTTTTTAAGCATGCGCATGCATCTTTTGGTAGACGCGGACGCAGTTTTCTGCAAAACCACACGATATGCATGCAAATGTGCTTTTTGGCAGAACGCGCGTCGTGGATTTCTACCAAACGACGTGAAAAGCATGCCGATGCTGCTCTTTTTTAGCACTCCCGACATGGATTTGTGCCAAAAACGCGTTTTTAAGCATGCGCATGCATCTTTTTGGTAGACGCGGACGGCAGTTTTCTGCAAAACACACGATATGCATGCAAAATGGTGCTTTTGGCAGAACGCGCGCTGTGGATTTCTACCAAACGACGTGAAAAGCATGCCGATGCTGCTCTTTTTAACATCCGCACATGGATTTGTGCCAAAGCGCGTTTTTAAGCATGCGCATGCATCTTTTGGTAGACGCGGACGCAGTTTTCTGCAAAACCACACGATAGGCATGCAAATGGGTGCTTTTGGCAGAACGCGCGTGTGGATTTCTACCAAACGACGTGAAAAGCATGCCGATGCTGCTCTTTTTAGCACCCGCACATGGATTTGTGCCAAAACGCGTTTTAAGCATGCGCATGCATCTTTTGGTAGACGCGGACGCAGTTTTCTGCAAAACCACACGATATGCATGCAAATGGTGCTTTTGGCAGAACGCGCGCGTGGATTTCTAACCAAACGACGTGAAAAGCATGCCGATGCTGCTCTTTTTAACATCCGCACATGGATTTTGTGCCAAAGCGCGTTTTAAGCATGCGCATGCATCTTTTGGTAGACGCGGACGCAGTTTTCTGCAAAACCACACGATAGGCATGCAAATGGTGCTTTTGGCAGAACGCGCGTGTGGATTTCTACACAAACGACGTGAAAGCATGCGATGCCGATGCTGCTCTTTTTAGCATCCCGCACATGGATTTGTGCCAAAACGCGTTTTTAAGCATGCGCATGCATCTTTTGGTAGACGCGGACGCAGTTTTCTGCAAAACCACACGATATGCATGCAAATGGTGCTTTTGGCAGAACGCGCGCGTGGATTTCTACCAAACGACGTGAAAAGCATGCCGATGCTGCTCTTTTTAACATCCGCACATGGATTTGTGCCAAAGCGCGTTTTAAGCATGCGCATGCATCTTTTGGTAGACGCGGACGCAGTTTTCTGCAAAACCACACGATATGCATGCAAATGGTGCTTTTGGCAGAACGCGCGTGTGGATTTCTACCAAACGACGTGAAAAGCATGCCGATGCTGCTCTTTTTGACACCCGCACATGGATTTGTGCCAAAACGCGTTTTAAGCATGGCGCATGCATCTTTTGGTAGACGCGGACGCAGTTTTCTGCAAAAACCACACGATATGCATGCAAATGGTGCTTTTGGCAGAACGCGCGCGTGGATTTCTACCAAACGACGTGAAAAGCATGCCGATGCTGCTCTTTTTAGCACTCCGCACATGGATTTGTGCCAAAAGACGCGTTTTTAAGCATGCGCATGCATCTTTTGGTAGACGCGGACGCAGTTTTCTGCAAAACCACACGATAGGCATGCAAATGGTGCTTTTGGCAGAACGCGCGCGTGGATTTCTACCAAACGACGTGAAAAGCATGCCGATGCTGCTCTTTTTAGCACCCGCACATGGATTTGTGCCAAACGCGTTTTTAAGCATGCACATGCATCTTTTGGTAGACGCGGACGCAGTTTTCTGCAAAAACCACACGATATGCATGCAAATGGTGCTTTTGGCAGAACGCGCGTGTGGATTTCTACCAAACGACGTGAAAAGCATGCCGATGCTGCTCTTTTTAGCACCCGCACTATGGATTTGTGCCCAAAACGCGTTTTTAAGCATGCGCATGCATCTTTTGGTAGACGCGGACGCAGTTTTCTGCAAAACACACGATATGCATGCAAATGGTGCTTTTGGCAGAACGCGCGCGTGGATTTCTACCAAACGACGTGAAAAGCATGCCGACGCTGCTCTTTTTAACATCCGCACATGGATTTGTGCCAAAGCGCGTTTTAAGCATGCGCATGCATCTTTTGGTAGACGCGGACGCAGTTTTCTGCAAAACCACACGATAGGCATGCAAATGGTGCTTTTGGCAGAACGCGCGCGTGGATTTCTACCATACGACGTAAAAAGCATGCCGACGCTGCTCTTTTTAACATCCGCACATGGATTTGTGCCAAAACGCGTTTTAAGCATGCGCAGTGCATCTTTTTGGTAGACGCGGACGCAGTTTTGTCTGCAAAACCACACGATAGGCATGCAAATGGTGCTTTTGGCAGAACGCGCGTGTGGATTTCTACCAAACGACGTGAAAAAGCATGCCGATGCTGCTCTTTTTAGCACCCGCACATGGATTTGTGCCAAAACGCGTTTTTAAGCATGCGCATGCATCTTTTGGTAGACGCGGACGCAGTTTTCTGCAAAACCACACGATATGCATGCAAATGGTGCTTTTGGCAGAACGCGCGCGTGGATTTTCTACCAAACGACGTGAAAAGCATGCCGATGCTGCTCTTTTTAACATCCGCACATGGATTTGTGCCAAAAGCGCGTTTTAAGCATGCGCATGCATCTTTTGGTAGACGCGGACGCAGTTTTCTGCAAAACCACACGATAGGCATGCAAATGGTGCTTTTGGCAGAAACGCGCGTGTGGATTTCTACCAAACGACGTGGAAAAGCATGCCGATGCTGCTCTTTTTAGCACCCGCACATGGATTTGTGCCAAAACGCGTTTTTAGCATGCACATGCATCTTTTGGTAGACGCGGACGCAGTTTTCTGCAAAACCACACGATATGCATGCAAATGGTGCTTTTGGCAGAACGCGCGCGTGTGGATTTCTACCAAACGACGTGAAAAAGCATGCCGATGCTGCTCTTTTTAACATCCGCACATGGATTTGTGCCAAAGCGCGTTTTAAGCATGCGCATGCATCTTTTGGTAGACGCGGACGCAGTTTTCTGCAAAACCACACGATAGGCATGCAAATGGTGCTTTTGGCAGAACGCGCGTGTGGATTTCTACCAAACGACGTGAAAAGCATGCCGATGCTGCTCTTTTTAGCACCCGCACATGGATTTGTGCCAAAACGCGTTTTTAAGCATGCGCATGCATCTTTTGGTAGACGCGGACGCAGTTTTCTGCAAAACCACACGATATGCATGCAAATGGTGCTTTTGGCAGAACGCGCGCGTGGATTTCTACCAAACGACGTGAAAAGCATGCCGATGCTGCTCTTTTTAACATCCGCACATGGATTTGTGCCAAAAGGCGTTTTTAAGCATGCGCATGCATCTTTTGGTAGACGCGGACGCAGTTTTCTGCAAAACCACACGATAGGCATGCAAATGGTGCTTTTGGCAGAACGCGCGTGTGGATTTCTACCAAACGACGTGAAAAGCATGCCGAATGCTGCTCTTTTTAGCACCCGCACATGGATTTGTGCCAAAACGCGTTTTAAGCATGCGCATGCATCTTTTGGTAGACGCGGACGCAGTTTTCTGCAAAACCACACGATATGCATGCAAATGGTGCTTTTGGCAGAACGCGCGTGTTGGATTTCTACCAAACGACGTGAAAAGCATGCCGATGCTGCTCTTTTTAGCACCCGCACAATGGATTTGTGCCCAAAAACGCGTTTTAAGCATGCGCATGCATCTTTTGGTAGACGCGGGACGCAGTTTTCTGCAAAACCACACGATATGCATGCAAATGGTGCTTTTGGCAGAACGCGCGCGTGGATTTCTACCAAACGACGTGAAAAAGCATGCCGACGCTGCTCTTTTTAACATCCGCACATGGATTTGTGCCAAAGCGCGTTTTAAGCATGCGCATGCATCTTTTGGTAGACGCGGACGCAGTTTTTCTGCAAAACCACACGATAGGCATGCAAATGGTGCTTTTGGCAGAACGCGCGTGTGGATTTCTACCATACGACGTGAAAAAGCATGCCGACGCTGCTCTTTTTAGCATCCCGCACATGGATTTGTGCCAAAACGCGTTTTAAGCATGCGCATGCATCTTTTGGTAGACGCGGACGCAGTTTTCTGCAAAACCACACGATATGCATGCAAATGGTGCTTTTTGGCAGAACGCGCGCTGTGGATTTCTACCAAACGACGTGAAAAGCATGCCGATGCTGCTCTTTTTAGCATCCCGCACATGGATTTGTGCCAAAAGCGCGTTTTAAGCATGCGCATGCATCTTTTGGTAGACGCGGACGCAGTTTTCTGCAAAACCACACGATATGCATGCAAATGGTGCTTTTGGCAGAACGCGCGCGTGGATTTCTACCAAACGACGTGAAAAGCATGCCGATGCTGCTCTTTTTAACATCCCGCACATGGATTTGTGCCAAAGACGCGTTTTAAGCATGCGCATGCATCTTTTGGTAGACGCGGACGCAGTTTTCTGCAAAACCACACGATATGGCATGCAAATGGTGCTTTTTGGCAGAACGCGCGTGTGGATTTCTACCAAACGACGTGAAAAGCATGCCGATGCTGCTCTTTTTAGCACCCGCACATGGATTTGTGCCAAAACGCGTTTTAAGCATGCACATGCATCTTTTGGTAGACGCGGACGCAGTTTTCTGCAAAAACCACACGATATGCATGCAAATGGTGCTTTTTGGCAGAACGCGCGTCGTGGATTTCTACCAAACGACGTGAAAAGCATGCCGATGCTGCTCTTTTTAACATCCGCACATGGATTTGTGCCAAAGCGCGTTTTAAGCATGCGCATGCATCTTTTGGTAGACGCGGACGCAGTTTTCTGCAAAACCACACGATAGGCATGCAATGGTGCTTTTGGCAGAACGCGCGTGTGGATTTCTACCAAACGACGTGAAAAGCATGCCGATGCTGCTCTTTTTAGCACCCGCACATGGATTTGTGCCAAAACGCGTTTTTAAGCATGCGCATGCATCTTTTGGTAGACGCGGACGCAGTTTTCTGCAAAACCACACGATATGCATGCAAATGTGCTTTTGGCAGAACGCGCGCGTGGATTTCTACCAAACGACGTGAAAAGCATGCCGATGCTGCTCTTTTTAACATCCGGCACATGGATTTGTGCCAAAGCGCGTTTTAAGCATGCGCATGCATCTTTTGGTAGACGCGGACGCAGTTTTCTGCAAAACCACACGATAGGCATGCAAATGGTGCTTTTGGCAGAACGCGCGCTGTGGATTTCTACCAAACGACGTGAAAAGCATGCCGATGCTGCTCTTTTTTAGCACCCGCACATGGATTTGTGCCAAAACGCGTTTTAAGCATGCGCATGCATCTTTTGGTAGACGCGGACGCAGTTTTCTGCAAAACCACACGATATGCATGCAAATGGTGCTTTTGGCAGAACGCGCGTGTGGATTTCTACCAAACGACGTGAAAAGCATGCCGATGCTGCTCTTTTTAACATCCGCACATGGATTTGTGCCAAAAGCGCGTTTTTAGCATGCGCATGCATCTTTTGGTAGACGCGGACGCAGTTTTCTGCAAAAACACACGATATGCATGCAAATGGTGCTTTTGGCAGAACCGCGCGTGTGGATTTCTACCAAACGACGTGAAAAGCATGCCGACGCTGCTCTTTTTAACATCCGCACATGGATTTGTGCCAAAGCGCGTTTTAAGCATGCGCAATGCATCTTTTGGTAGACGCGGACGCAGTTTTCTGCAAAACCACACGATATGCATGCAAATGGTGCTTTTGGCAGAACGCGCGTGTGGATTTCTACCAAACGACGTGGAAAAGCATGCCGATGCTGCTCTTTTTAGCACCCGCACATGGATTTGTGCCAAAACGCGTTTTAAGCATGCGCATGCATCTTTTGGTAGACGCGGACGCAGTTTTCTGCAAAACCACACGATATGCATGCAAATGGTGCTTTTGGCAGAACGCGCGTGTGGATTTCTACCAAACGACGTGAAAAGCATGCCGATGCTGCTCTTTTTTAACATCCCGCACATGGATTTGTGCCAAAGCGCGTTTTTAAGCATGCGCATGCATCTTTTGGTAGACGCGGACGCAGTTTTCTGCAAAACCACACGATAGGCATGCAAATGGTGCTTTTGGCAGAACGCGCGTGTGGATTTCTACCAAACGACGTGAAAAGCATGCCGATGCTGCTCTTTTTAGCACCCGCACATGGATTTGTGCCAAAACGCGTTTTAAGCATGCGCATGCATCTTTTGGTAGACGCGGACGCAGTTTTCTGCAAAACCACACAGATATGCATGCAAATGGTGCTTTTGGCAGAACGCGCGCGTGGATTTCTACCAAACGACGTGAAAAGCATGCCGATGCTGCTCTTTTTAACATCCGCACATGGATTTGTGCCAAAGCGCGTTTTAAGCATGCGCATGCATCTTTTGGTAGACGCGGACGCAGTTTTCTGCAAAACCACACGATAGGCATGCAAATGGTGCTTTTGGCAGAACGCGCGTGTGTATTTCTACCAAACGACGTGAAAAGCATGCCGATGCTGCTCTTTTTAGCACCCGCACATGGATTTGTGCCAAAACGCGTTTTAAGCATGCGCATGCATCTTTTGGTAGACGCGGACGCAGTTTTCTGCAAAACCACACGATATGCATGCAAATGGTGCTTTTGGCAGAACGCGCGCGTGGATTTCTACCAAACGACGTGAAAAGGCATGCCGATGCTGCTCTTTTTAACATCCGCACATGGATTTGTGCCAAAACGCGTTTTTTAAGCATGCGCATGCATCTTTTGGTAGACGCGGACGCAGTTTTCTGCAAAACCACACGATAGGCATGCAAATGGTGCTTTTGGCAGAACGCGCGCGTGGATTTCTACCAAACGACGTGAAAAGCATGCCGATGCTGCTCTTTTTAGCACCCGCACATGGATTTGTGCCAAAACGCGTTTTTAGCATGCACATGCATCTTTTGGTAGACGCGGACGCAGTTTTCTGCAAAACCACACGATATGCATGCAAATGGTGCTTTTGGCAGAACGCGCGTGTGGATTTCTACCAAACGACGTGAAAAGCATGCCGGTGCTGCTCTTTTTAACATCCGCACATGGATTTGTGCCAAAGCGCGTTTTAAGCATGCGCATGCATCTTTTGGTAGACGCGGACGCAGTTTTCTGCAAAACCACACGATATGCATGCAAATGGTGCTTTTGGCAGAACGCGCGCGTGGATTTCTACCAAACGACGTGAAAAGCATGCCGATGCTGCTCTTTTTAACATCCGCACATGGATTTGTGCCAAAGCGCGTTTTAAGCATGCGCATGCATCTTTTGGTAGACGCGGACGCAGTTTTCTGCAAAACCACACGATAGGCATGCAAATGGTGCTTTTGGCAGAACGCGCTTGTGGATTTCTACCAAACGACGTGAAAAGCATGCCGATGCTGCTCTTTTTAGCACCCGCACATGGATTTGTGCCAAAACGCGTTTTAAGCATGCGCATGCATCTTTTGGTAGACGCGGACGCAGTTTTCTGCAAAACCACACGATATGCATGCAAATGGTGCTTTTGGCAGAACGCGCGCGTGGATTTCTACCAAACGACGTGAAAAGCATGCCGATGCTGCTCTTTTTAACATCCGCACATGGATTTGTGCCAAAACGCGTTTTAAGCATGCGCATGCATCTTTTGGTAGACGCGGACGCAGTTTTCTGCAAAACCACACGATAGGCATGCAAATGGTGCTTTTGGCAGAACGCGCGCGTGGATTTCTACCAAACGACGTGAAAAGCATGCCGATGCTGCTCTTTTTAGCACCCGCACATGGATTTGTGCCAAAACGCGTTTTTAGCATGCACATGCATCTTTTGGTAGACGCGGACGCAGTTTTCTGCAAAACCACACGATATGCATGCAAATGGTGCTTTTGGCAGAACGCGCGTGTGGATTTCTACCAAACGACGTGAAAAGCATGCCGATGCTGCTCTTTTTAACATCCGCACATGGATTTGTGCCAAAGCGCGTTTTAAGCATGCGCATGCATCTTTTGGTAGACGCGGACGCAGTTTTCTGCAAAACCACAAGATAGGCATGCAAATGGTGCTTTTGGCAGAACGCGCGTGTGGATTTCTACCAAACGACGTGAAAAGCATGCCGATGCTGCTCTTTTTAGCACCCGCACATGGATTTGTGCCAAAACGCGTTTTAAGCATGCGCATGCATCTTTTGGTAGACGCGGACGCAGTTTTCTGCAAAACCACACGATATGCATGCAAATGGTGCTTTTGGCAGAACGCGCGTGTGGATTTCTACCAAACGACGTGAAAAGCATGCCGGTGCTGCTCTTTTTAACATCCGCACATGGATTTGTGCCAAAGCGCGTTTCAAGCATGCGCATGCATCTTTTGGTAGACGCGGACGCAGTTTTCTGCAAAACCACACGATATGCATGCAAATGGTGCTTTTGGCAGAACGCGCGCGTGGATTTCTACCAAACGACGTGAAAAGCATGCCGATGCTGCTCTTTTTAACATCCGCACATGGATTTGTGCCAAAGCGCGTTTTAAGCATGCGCATGCATCTTTTGGTAGACGCGGACGCAGTTTTCTGCAAAACCACACGATAGGCATGCAAATGGTGCTTTTGGCAGAACGCGCGTGTGGATTTCTACCAAACGACGTGAAAAGCATGCCGATGCTGCTCTTTTTAGCACCCGCACATGGATTTGTGCCAAAACGCGTTTTAAGCATGCGCATGCATCTTTTGGTAGACGCGGACGCAGTTTTCTGCAAAACCACACGATATGCATGCAAATGGTGCTTTTGGCAGAACGCGCGCGTGCATTTCTACCAAACGACGTGAAAAGCATGCCGATGCTGCTACTTTTAACATCCGCACATGGATTTGTGCCAAAACGCGTTTTAAGCATGCGCATGCATCTTTTGGTAGACGCGGACGCAGTTTTCTGCAAAACCACACGATAGGCATGCAAATGGTGCTTTTGGCAGAACGCGCGCGTGGATTTCTACCAAACGACGTGAAAAGCATGCCGATGCTGCTCTTTTTAGCACCCGCACATGGATTTGTGCCAAAACGCGTTTTAAGCATGCGCATGCATCTTTTGGTAGACGCGGACGCAGTTTTCTGCAAAACCACACGATATGCATGCAAATGGTGCTTTTGGAAGAACGCGCGCGTGGATTTCTACCAAACGACGTGAAAAGCATGCCGATGCTGCTCTTTTTAACATCCGCACATGGATTTGTGCCAAAACGCGTTTTAAGCATGCGCATGCATCTTTTGGTAGACGCGGACGCAGTTTTCTGCAAAACCACACGATAGGCATGCAAATGGTGCTTTTGGCAGAACGCGCGCGTGGATTTCTACCAAACGACGTGAAAAGCATGCCGATGCTGCTCTTTTTAGCACCCGCACATGGATTTGTGCCAAAACGCGATTTTAGCATGCACATGCATCTTTTGGTAGACGCGGACGCAGTTTTCTGCAAAACCACACGATATGCATGCAAATGGTGCTTTTGGCAGAACGCGCGTGTGGATTTCTACCAAACGACGTGAAAAGCATGCCGATGCTGCTCCTTTTAACATCCGCACATGGATTTGTGCCAAAGCGCGTTTTAAGCATGCGCATGCATCTTTTGGTAGACGCGGACGCAGTTTTCTGCAAAACCACACGATATGCATGCAAATGGTGCTTTTGGCAGAACGCGCGCGTGGATTTCTACCAAACGACGTGAAAAGCATGCCGATGCTGCTCTTTTTAACATCCGCACATGGATTTGTGCCAAAGCGCGTTTTAAGCATGCGCATGCATCTTTTGGTAGACGCGGACGCAGTTTTCTGCAAAACCACACGATAGGCATGCAAATGGTGCTTTTGGCAGAACGCGCGCGTGGATTTCTACCAAACGACGTGAAAAGCATGCCGATGCTGCTCTTTTTAACATCCGCACATGGATTTGTGCCAAAGCGCGTTTTAAGCATGCGCATGCATCTTTTGGTAGACGCGGACGCAGTTTTCTGCAAAACCACACGATAGGCATGCAAATGGTGCTTTTGGCAGAACGCGCGTGTGGATTTCTACCAAACGACGTGAAAAGCATGCCGATGCTGCTCTTTTTAGCACCCGCACATGGATTTGTGCCAAAACGCGTTTTAAGCATGCGCATGCATCTTTTGGTAGACGCGGACGCAGTTTTCTGCAAAACCACACGATATGCATGCAAATGGTGCTTTTGGCAGAACGCGCGCGTGGATTTCTACCAAACGACGTGAAAAGCATGCCGATGCTGCTCTTTTTAACATCCGCACATGGATTTGTGCCAAAGCGCGTTTTAAGCATGCGCATGCATCTTTTGGTAGACGCGGTCGCAGTTTTCTGCAAAACCACACGATAGGCATGCAAATGGTGCTTTTGGCAGAACGCGCGTGTGGATTTCTACCAAACGACGTGAAAAGCATGCCGATGCTGCTCTTTTTAGCACCCGCACATGGATTTGTGCCAAAACGCGTTTTAAGCATGCGCATGCATCTTTTGGTAGACGCGGACGCAGTTTTCTGCAAAACCACACGATATGCATGCAAATGGTGCTTTTGGCAGAACGCGCGCGTGGATTTCTACCAAACGACGTGAAAAGCATGCCGATGCTGCTCTTTTTAACATCCGCACATGGATTTGTGCCAAAACGCGTTTTAAGCATGCGCATGCATCTTTTGGTAGACGCGGACGCAGTTTTCTGCAAAACCACACGATAGGCATGCAAATGGTGCTTTTGGCAGAACGCGCGCGTGGATTTCTACCAAACGACGTGAAAAGCATGCCGATGCTGCTCTTTTTAGCACCCGCACATGGATTTGTGCCAAAACGCGTTTTTAGCATGCACATGCATCTTTTGGTAGACGCGGACGCAGTTTTCTGCAAAACCACACGATATGCATGCAAATGGTGCTTTTGGCGGAACGCGCGTGTGGATTTCTACCAAACGACGTGAAAAGCATGCCGATGCTGCTCTTTTTAACATCCGCACATGGATTTGTGCCAAAGCGCGTTTTAAGCATGCGCATGCATCTTTTGGTAGTCGCGGACGCAGTTTTCTGCAAAACCACACGATAGGCATGCAAATGGTGCTTTTGGCAGAACGCGCGTGTGGATTTCTACCAAACGACGTGAAAAGCATGCCGATGCTGCTCTTTTTAGCACCCGCACATGGATTTGTGCCAAAACGCGTTTTAAGCATGCGCATGCATCTTTTGGTAAACGCGGACGCAGTTTTCTGCAAAACCACACGATATGCATGCAAATGGTGCTTTTGGCAGAACGCGCGCGTGGATTTCTACCAAACGACGTGAAAAGCATGCCGATGCTGCTCTTTTTAACATCCGCACATGGATTTGTGCCAAAGCGCGTTTTAAGCATGCGCATGCATCTTTTGGTAGACGCGGACGCAGTTTTCTGCAAAACCACACGATAGGCATGCAAATGGTGCTTTTGGCAGAACGCGCGCGTGGATTTCTACCAAACGACGTGAAAAGCATGCCGATGCTGCTCTTTTTAGCACCCGCACATGGATTTGTGCCAAAACGCGTTTTTAGCATGCACATGCATCTTTTGGTAGACGCGGACGCAGTTTTCTGCAAAACCACACGATATGCATGCAAATGGTGCTTTTGGCAGAACGCGCGTGTGGATTTCTACCAAACGACGTGAAAAGCATGCCGATGCTGCTCTTTTTAACATCCGCACATGGATTTGTGCCAAAGCGCGTTTTAAGCATGCGCATGCATCTTTTGGTAGACGCGGACGCAGTTTTCTGCAAAACCACACGATAGGCATGCAAATGGTGCTTTTGGCAGAACGCGCGTGTGGATTTCTACCAAACGACGTGAAAAGCATGCCGATGCTGCTCTTTTTAGCAACCGCACATGGATTTGTGCCAAAACGCGTTTTAAGCATGCGCATGCATCTTTTGGTAGACGCGGACGCAGTTTTCTGCAAAACCGCACGATATGCATGCAAATGGTGCTTTTGGCAGAACGCGCGCGTGGATTTCTACCAAACGACGTGAAAAGCATGCCGATGCTGCTCTTTTTAACATCCGCACATGGATTTGTGCCAAAGCGCGTTTTAAGCATGCGCATGCATCTTTTGGTAGACGCGGACGCAGTTTTCTGCAAAACCACACGATAGGCATGCAAATGGTGCTTTTGGCAGAACGCGCGTGTGGATTTCTACCAAACGACGTGAAAAGCATGCCGATGCTGCTCTTTTTAGCACCCGCACATGGATTTGTGCCAAAACGCGTTTTAAGCATGCGCATGCATCTTTTGGTAGACGCGGACGCAGTTTTCTGCAAAACCACACGATATGCATGCAAATGGTGCTTTTGGCAGAACGCGCGCGTGGATTTCTACCAAACGACGTGAAAAGCATGCCGATGCTGCTCTTTTTAACATCCGCACATGGATTTGTGCCAAAGCGCGTTTTAAGCATGCGCATGCATCTTTTGGTAGACGCGGACGCAGTTTTCTGCAAAACCACACGATAGGCATGCAAATGGTGCTTTTGGCAGAACGCGCGTGTGGATTTCTACCAAACGACGTGAAAAGCATGCCGATGCTGCTCTTTTTAGCACCCGCACATGGATTTGTGCCAAAACGCGTTTTAAGCATGCGCATGCATCTTTTGGTAGACGCGGACGCAGTTTTCTGCAAAACCACACGATATGCATGCAAATGGTGCTTTTGGCAGAACGCGCGCGTGGATTTCTACCAAACGACGTGAAAAGCATGCCGATGCTGCTCTTTTTAACATCCGCACATGGATTTGTGCCAAAGCGCGTTTTAAGCATGCGCATGCATCTTTTGGTAGACGCGGTCGCAGTTTTCTGCAAAACCACACGATAGGCATGCAAATGGTGCTTTTGGCAGAACGCGTGTGTGGATTTCTACCAAACGACGTGAAAAGCATGCCGATGCTGCTCTTTTTAGCACCCGCACATGGATTTGTGCCAAAACGCGTTTTAAGCATGCGCATGCATCTTTTGGTAGACGCGGACGCAGTTTTCTGCAAAACCACACGATATGCATGCAAATGGTGCTTTTGGCAGAACGCGCGCGTGGATTTCTACCAAACGACGAGAAAAGCATGCCGATGCTGCTCTTTTTAACATCCGCACATGGATTTGTGCCAAAACGCGTTTTAAGCATGCGCATGCATCTTTTGGTAGACGCGGACGCAGTTTTCTGCAAAACCACACGATAGGCATGCAAATGGTGCTTTTGGCAGAACGCGCGCGTGGATTTCTACCAAACGACGTGAAAAGCATGCCGATGCTGCTCTTTTTAGCACCCGCACATGGATTTGTGCCAAAACGCGTTTTTAGCATGCACATGCATCTTTTGGTAGACGCGGACGCAGTTTTCTGCAAAACCACACGATATGCATGCAAATGGTGCTTTTGGCAGAACGCGCGTGTGGATTTCTACCAAACGACGTGAAAAGCATGCCGATGCTGCTCTTTTTAACATCCGCACATGGATTTGTGCCAAAGCGCGTTTTAAGCATGCGCATGCATCTTTTGGTAGTCGCGGACGCAGTTTTCTGCAAAACCACACGATAGGCATGCAAATGGTGCTTTTGGCAGAACGCGCGTGTGGATTTCTACCAAACGACGTGAAAAGCATGCCGATGCTGCTCTTTTTAGCACCCGCACATGGATTTGTGCCAAAACGCGTTTTAAGCATGCGCATGCATCTTTTGGTAAACGCGGACGCAGTTTTCTGCAAAACCACACGATATGCATGCAAATGGTGCTTTTGGCAGAACGCGCGCGTGGATTTCTACCAAACGACGTGAAAAGCATGCCGATGCTGCTCTTTTTAACATCCGCACATGGATTTGTGCCAAAGCGCGTTTTAAGCATGCGCATGCATCTTTTGGTAGACGCGGACGCAGTTTTCTGCAAAACCACACGATAGGCATGCAAATGGTGCTTTTGGCAGAACGCGCGCGTGGATTTCTACCAAACGACGTGAAAAGCATGCCGATGCTGCTCTTTTTAGCACCCGCACATGGATTTGTGCCAAAACGCGTTTTTAGCATGCACATGCATCTTTTGGTAGACGCGGACGCAGTTTTCTGCAAAACCACACGATATGCATGCAAATGGTGCTTTTGGCAGAACGCGCGTGTGGATTTCTACCAAACGACGTGAAAAGCATGCCGATGCTGCTCTTTTTAACATCCGCACATGGATTTGTGCCAAAGCGCGTTTTAAGCATGCGCATGCATCTTTTGGTAGACGCGGACGCAGTTTTCTGCAAAACCACACGATAGGCATGCAAATGGTGCTTTTGGCAGAACGCGCGTGTGGATTTCTACCAAACGACGTGAAAAGCATGCCGATGCTGCTCTTTTTAGCACCCGCACATGGATTTGTGCCAAAACGCGTTTTAAGCATGCGCATGCATCTTTTGGTAGACGCGGACGCAGTTTTCTGCAAAACCACACGATATGCATGCAAATGGTGCTTTTGGCAGAACGCGCGCGTGGATTTCTACCAAACGACGTGAAAAGCATGCCGATGCTGCTCTTTTTAACATCCGCCCATGGATTTGTGCCAAAGCGCGTTTTAAGCATGCGCATGCATCTTTTGGTAGACGCGGACGCAGTTTTCTGCAAAACCACACGATAGGCATGCAAATGGTGCTTTTGGCAGAACGCGCGTGTGGATTTCTACCAAACGACGTGAAAAGCATGCCGATGCTGCTCTTTTTAGCACCCGCACATGGATTTGTGCCAAAACGCGTTTTAAGCATGCGCATGCATCTTTTGGTAGACGCGGACGCAGTTTTCTGCAAAACCACACGATATGCATGCAAATGGTGCTTTTGGCAGAACGCGCGCGTGGATTTCTACCAAACGACGTGAAAAGCATGCCGATGCTGCTCTTTTTAACATCCGCACATGGATTTGTGCCAAAGCGCGTTTTAAGCATGCGCATGCATCTTTTGGTAGACGCGGACGCAGTTTTCTGCAAAACCACACGATAGGCATGCAAATGGTGCTTTTGGCAGAACGCGCGTGTGGATTTCTACCAAACGACGTGAAAAGCATGCCGATGCTGCTCTTTTTAGCACCCGCACATGGATTTGTGCCAAAACGCGTTTTAAGCATGCGCATGCATCTTTTGGTAGACGCAGACGCAGTTTTCTGCAAAACCACACGATATGCATGCAAATGGTGCTTTTGGCAGAACGCGCGCGTGGATTTCTACCAAACGACGTGAAAAGCATGCCGATGCTGCTCTTTTTAACATCCGCACATGGATTTGTGCCAAAGCGCGTTTTAAGCATGCGCATGCATCTTTTGGTAGACGCGGACGCAGTTTTCTGCAAAACCACACGATAGGCATGCAAATGGTGCTTTTGGCAGAACGCGCGTGTGGATTTCTACCAAACAACGTGAAAAGCATGCCGATGCTGCTCTTTTTAGCACCCGCGCATGGATTTGTGCCAAAACGCGTTTTAAGCATGCGCATGCATCTTTTGGTAGACGCGGACGCAGTTTTCTGCAAAACCACACGATAGGCATGCAAATGGTGCTTTTGGCAGAACGCGCGCGTGGATTTCTACCAAACGACGTGAAAAGCATGCCGATGCTGCTCTTTTTAGCACCCGCACATGGATTTGTGCCAAAACGCGTTTTTACCATGCACATGCATCTTTTGGTAGACGCGGACGCAGTTTTCTGCAAAACCACACGATATGCATGCAAATGGTGCTTTTGGCAGAACGCGCGTGTGGATTTCTACCAAACGACGTGAAAAGCATGCCGATGCTGCTCTTTTTAGCACCCGCACATGGATTTGTGCCAAAACGCGTTTTAAGCATGCGCATGCATCTTTTGGTAGACGCGGACGCAGTTTTCTGCAAAACCACACGATATGCATGCAAATGGTGCTTTTGGCAGAACGCGCGCGTGGATTTCTACCAAACGACGTAAAAAGCATGCCGACGCTGCTCTTTTTAACATCCGCACATGGATTTGTGCCAAAGCGCGTTTTAAGCATGCGCATGCATCTTTTGGTAGACGCGGACGCAGTTTTCTGCAAAACCACAAGATATGCATGCAAATGGTGCTTTTGGCAGAACGCGCGCGTGGATTTCTACCAAACGACGTGAAAAGCATGCCGATGCTGCTCTTTTTAACATCCGCACATGGATTTGTGCCAAAACGCGTTTTAAGCATGCGCATGCATCTTTTGGTAGACGCGGACGCAGTTTTCTGCAAAACCACACGATATGCATGCAAATGGTGCTTTTGGCAGAACGCGCGCGTGGATTTCTACCAAACGACGTGAAAAGCATGCCGATGCTGCTCTTTTTAACATCCGCACATGGATTTGTGCCAAAACGCGTTTTAAGCATGCGCATGCATCTTTTGGTAGACGCGGACGCAGTTTTCTGCAAAACCACACGATAGGCATGCAAATGGTGCTTTTGGCAGAACGCGCGTGTGGATTTCTACCAAACGACGTGAAAAGCATGCCGATGCTGCTCTTTTTAACATCCGCACATGGATTTGTGCCAAAGCGCGTTTTAAGCATGCGCATGCATCTTTTGGTAGACGCGGACGCAGTTTTCTGCAAAACCACACGATAGGCATGCAAATGGTGCTTTTGGCAGAACGCGCGTGTGGATTTCTACCAAACGACGTGAAAAGCATGCCAATGCTGCTCTTTTTAGCACCCGCACATGGATTTGTGCCAAAACGCGTTTTAAGCATGCGCATGCATCTTTTGGTAGACGCGGACGCAGTTTTCTGCAAAACCACACGATATGCATGCAAATGGTGCTTTTGGCAGAACGCGCGCGTGGATTTCTACCAAACGACGAGAAAAGCATGCCGATGCTGCTCTTTTTAACATCCGCACATGGATTTGTGCCAAAACGCGTTTTAAGCATGCGCATGCATCTTTTGGTAGACGCGGACGCAGTTTTCTGCAAAACCACACGATAGGCATGCAAATGGTGCTTTTGGCAGAACGCGCGCGTGGATTTCTACCAAACGACGTGAAAAGCATGCCGATGCTGCTCTTTTTAGCACCCGCACATGGATTTGTGCCAAAACGCGTTTTTAGCATGCACATGCATCTTTTGGTAGACGCGGACGCAGTTTTCTGCAAAACCACACGATATGCATGCAAATGGTGCTTTTGGCAGAACGCGCGTGTGGATTTCTACCAAACGACGTGAAAAGCATGCCGATGCTGCTCTTTTTAACATCCGCACATGGATTTGTGCCAAAGCGCGTTTTAAGCATGCGCATGCATCTTTTGGTAGTCGCGGACGCAGTTTTCTGCAAAACCACACGATAGGCATGCAAATGGTGCTTTTGGCAGAACGCGCGTGTGGATTTCTACCAAACGACGTGAAAAGCATGCCGATGCTGCTCTTTTTAGCACCCGCACATGGATTTGTGCCAAAACGCGTTTTAAGCATGCGCATGCATCTTTTGGTAAACGCGGACGCAGTTTTCTGCAAAACCACACGATATGCATGCAAATGGTGCTTTTGGCAGAACGCGCGCGTGGATTTCTACCAAACGACGTGAAAAGCATGCCGATGCTGCTCTTTTTAACATCCGCACATGGATTTGTGCCAAAGCGCGTTTTAAGCATGCGCATGCATCTTTTGGTAGACGCGGACGCAGTTTTCTGCAAAACCACACGATAGGCATGCAAATGGTGCTTTTGGCAGAACGCGCGCGTGGATTTCTACCAAACGACGTGAAAAGCATGCCGATGCTGCTCTTTTTAGCACCCGCACATGGATTTGTGCCAAAACGCGTTTTTAGCATGCACATGCATCTTTTGGTAGACGCGGACGCAGTTTTCTGCAAAACCACACGATATGCATGCAAATGGTGCTTTTGGCAGAACGCGCGTGTGGATTTCTACCAAACGACGTGAAAAGCATGCCGATGCTGCTCTTTTTAACATCCGCACATGGATTTGTGCCAAAGCGCGTTTTAAGCATGCGCATGCATCTTTTGGTAGACGCGGACGCAGTTTTCTGCAAAACCACACGATAGGCATGCAAATGGTGCTTTTGGCAGAACGCGCGTGTGGATTTCTACCAAACGACGTGAAAAGCATGCCGATGCTGCTCTTTTAGCACCCGCACATGGATTTGTGCCAAAACGCGTTTTAAGCATGCGCATGCATCTTTTGGTAGACGCGGACGCAGTTTTCTGCAAAACCACACGATATGCATGCAAATGGTGCTTTTGGCAGAACGCGCGCGTGGATTTCTACCAAACGACGTGAAAAGCATGCCGATGCTGCTCTTTTTAACATCCGCACATGGATTTGTGCCAAAGCGCGTTTTAAGCATGCGCATGCATCTTTTGGTAGACGCGGACGCAGTTTTCTGCAAAACCACACGATAGGCATGCAAATGGTGCTTTTGGCAGAACGCGCGTGTGGATTTCTACCAAACGACGTGAAAAGCATGCCGATGCTGCTCTTTTTAGCACCCGCACATGGATTTGTGCCAAAACGCGTTTTAAGCATGCGCATGCATCTTTTGGTAGACGCGGACGCAGTTTTCTGCAAAACCACACGATATGCATGCAAATGGTGCTTTTGGCAGAACGCGCGCGTGGATTTCTACCAAACGACGTGAAAAGCATGCCGATGCTGCTCTTTTTAACATCCGCACATGGATTTGTGCCAAAGCGCGTTTTAAGCATGCGCATGCATCTTTTGGTAGACGCGGACGCAGTTTTCTGCAAAACCACACGATAGGCATGCAAATGGTGCTTTTGGCAGAACGCGCGTGTGGATTTCTACCAAACGACGTGAAAAGCATGCCGATGCTGCTCTTTTTAGCACCCGCACATGGATTTGTGCCAAAACGCGTTTTAAGCATGCGCATGCATCTTTTGGTAGACGCGGACGCAGTTTTCTGCAAAACCACACGATATGCATGCAAATGGTGCTTTTGGCAGAACGCGCGCGTGGATTTCTACCAAACGACGTGAAAAGCATGCCGATGCTGCTCTTTTTAACATCCGCACATGGATTTGTGCCAAAGCGCGTTTTAAGCATGCGCATGCATCTTTTGGTAGACGCGGACGCAGTTTTCTGCAAAACCACACGATAGGCATGCAAATGGTGCTTTTGGCAGAACGCGCGTGTGGATTTCTACCAAACAACGTGAAAAGCATGCCGATGCTGCTCTTTTTAGCACCCGCGCATGGATTTGTGCCAAAACGCGTTTTAAGCATGCGCATGCATCTTTTGGTAGACGCGGACGCAGTTTTCTGCAAAACCACACGATAGGCATGCAAATGGTGCTTTTGGCAGAGCGCGCGCGTGGATTTCTACCAAACGACGTGAAAAGCATGCCGATGCTGCTCTTTTTAGCACCCGCACATGGATTTGTGCCAAAACGCGTTTTTACCATGCACATGCATCTTTTGGTAGACGCGGACGCAGTTTTCTGCAAAACCACACGATATGCATGCAAATGGTGCTTTTGGCAGAACGCGCGTGTGGATTTCTACCAAACGACGTGAAAAGCATGCCGATGCTGCTCTTTTTAGCACCCGCACATGGATTTGTGCCAAAACGCGTTTTAAGCATGCGCATGCATCTTTTGGTAGACGCGGACGCAGTTTTCTGCAAAACCACACGATATGCATGCAAATGGTGCTTTTGGCAGAACGCGCGCGTGGATTTCTACCAAACGACGTAAAAAGCATGCCGACGCTGCTCTTTTTAACATCCGCACATGGATTTGTGCCAAAGCGCGTTTTAAGCATGCGCATGCATCTTTTGGTAGACGCGGACGCAGTTTTCTGCAAAACCACAAGATATGCATGCAAATGGTGCTTTTGGCAGAACGCGCGCGTGGATTTCTACCAAACGACGTGAAAAGCATGCCGATGCTGCTCTTTTTAACATCCGCACATGGATTTGTGCCAAAACGCGTTTTAAGCATGCGCATGCATCTTTTGGTAGACGCGGACGCAGTTTTCTGCAAAACCACACGATAGGCATGCAAATGGTGCTTTTGGCAGAACGCGCGTGTGGATTTCTACCAAACGACGTGAAAAGCATGCCGATGCTGCTCTTTTTAACATCCGCACATGGATCTGTGCCAAAGCGCGTTTTAAGCATGCGCATGCATCTTTTGGTAGACGCGGACGCAGTTTTCTGCAAAACCACACGATATGCATGCAAATGGTGCTTTTGGCAGAACGCGCGCGTGGATTTCTACCAAACGACGTGAAAAGCATGCCGATGCTGCTCTTTTTAACATCCGCACATGGATTTGTGCCAAAGCGCGTTTTAAGCATGCGCATGCATCTTTTGGTAGACGCGGACGCAGTTTTCTGCAAAACCACACGATAGGCATGCAAATGGTGCTTTTGGCAGAACGCGCGTGTGGATTTCTACCAAACGACGTGAAAAGCATGCCGATGCTGCTCTTTTTAACATCCGCACATGGATTTGTGCCAAAGCGCGTTTTAAGCATGCGCATGCATCTTTTGGTAGACGCGGACGCAGTTTTCTGCAAAACCACACGATAGGCATGCAAATGGTGCTTTTGGCAGAACGCGCGTGTGGATTTCTACCAAACGACGTGAAAAGCATGCCAATGCTGCTCTTTTTAGCACCCGCACATGGATTTGTGCCAAAACGCGTTTTAAGCATGCGCATGCATCTTTTGGTAGACGCGGACGCAGTTTTCTGCAAAACCACACGATATGCATGCAAATGGTGCTTTTGGCAGAACGCGCGCGTGGATTTCTACCAAACGACGTGAAAAGCATGCCGATGCTGCTCTTTTTAACATCCGCACATGGATTTGTGCCAAAGCGCGTTTTAAGCATGCGCATGCATCTTTTGGTAGACGCGGACGCAGTTTTCTGCAAAACCACACGATAGGCATGCAAATGGTGCTTTTGGCAGAACGCGCGTGTGGATTTCTACCAAACGACGTGAAAAGCATGCCGATGCTGCTCTTTTTAGCACCCGCACATGGATTTGTGCCAAAACGCGTTTTAAGCATGCGCATGCATCTTTTGGTAGACGCGGACGCAGTTTTCTGCAAAACCACACGATATGCATGCAAATGGTGCTTTTGGCAGAACGCGCGCGTGGATTTCTACCAAACGACGTGAAAAGCATGCCGATGCTGCTCTTTTTAACATCCGCACATGGATTTGTGCCAAAGCGCGTTTTAAGCATGCGCATGCATCTTTTGGTAGACGCGGACGCAGTTTTCTGCAAAACCACACGATAGGCATGCAAATGGTGCTTTTGGCAGAACGCGCGTGTGGATTTCTACCAAACGACGTGAAAAGCATGCCGATGCTGCTCTTTTTAGCACCCGCACATGGATTTGTGCCAAAACGCGTTTTAAGCATGCGCATGCATCTTTTGGTAGACGCGGACGCAGTTTTCTACAAAACCACACGATATGCATGCAAATGGTGCTTTTGGCAGAACGCGCGCGTGGATTTCTACCAAACGACGTGAAAAGCATGCCGATGCTGCTCTTTTTAACATCCGCACATGGATTTGTGCCAAAGCGCGTTTTAAGCATGCGCATGCATCTTTTGGTAGACGCGGACGCAGTTTTCTGCAAAACCACACGATAGGCATGCAAATGGTGCTTTTGGCAGAACGCGCGTGTGGATTTCTACCAAACAACGTGAAAAGCATGCCGATGCTGCTCTTTTTAGCACCCGCACATGGATTTGTGCCAAAACGCGTTTTAAGCATGCGCATGCATCTTTTGGTAGACGCGGACGCAGTTTTCTGCAAAACCACACGATAGGCATGCAAATGGTGCTTTTGGCAGAACGCGCGCGTGGATTTCTACCAAACGACGTGAAAAGCATGCCGATGCTGCTCTTTTTAGCACCCGCACATGGATTTGTGCCAAAACGCGTTTTTACCATGCACATGCATCTTTTGGTAGACGCGGACGCAGTTTTCTGCAAAACCACACGATATGCATGCAAATGGTGCTTTTGGCAGAACGCGCGTGTGGATTTCTACCAAACGACGTGAAAAGCATGCCGATGCTGCTCTTTTTAGCACCCGCACATGGATTTGTGCCAAAACGCGTTTTAAGCATGCGCATGCATCTTTTGGTAGACGCGGACGCAGTTTTCTGCAAAACCACAGGATATGCATGCAAATGGTGCTTTTGGCAGAACGCGCGCGTGGATTTCTACCAAACGACGTAAAAAGCATGCCGACGCTGCTCTTTTTAACATCCGCACATGGATTTGTGCCAAAGCGCGTTTTAAGCATGCGCATGCATCTTTTGGTAGACGCGGACGCAGTTTTCTGCAAAACCACAAGATATGCATGCAAATGGTGCTTTTGGCAGAACGCGCGTGTGGATTTCTACCAAACGACGTGAAAAGCATGCCGATGCTGCTCTTTTTAGCACCCGCACATGGATTTGTGCCAAAACGCGTTTTAAGCATGCGCATGCATCTTTTGGTAGACGCGGACGCAGTTTTCTGCAAAACCACACGATATGCATGCAAATGGTGCTTTTGGCAGAACGCGCGCGTGGATTTCTACCAAACGACGTGAAAAGCATGCCGATGCTGCTCTTTTTAACATCCGCACATGGATTTGTGCCAAAACGCGTTTTAAGCATGCGCATGCATCTTTTGGTAGACGCGGACGCAGTTTTCTGCAAAACCACACGATATGCATGCAAATGGTGCTTTTGGCAGAACGCGCGCGTGGATTTCTACCAAACGACGTGAAAAGCATGCCGATGCTGCTCTTTTTAACATCCGCACATGGATTTGTGCCAAAACGCGTTTTAAGCATGCGCATGCATCTTTTGGTAGACGCGGACGCAGTTTTCTGCAAAACCACACGATAGGCATGCAAATGGTGCTTTTGGCAGAACGCGCGCGTGGATTTCTACCAAACGACGTGAAAAGCATGCCGATGCTGCTCTTTTTAGCACCCGCACATGGATTTGTGCCAAAACGCGTTTTTAGCATGCACATGCATCTTTTGGCAGACGCGGACGCAGTTTTCTGCAAAACCACACGATATGCATGCAAATGGTGCTTTTGGCAGAACGCGCGTGTGGATTTCTACCAAACGACGTGAAAAGCATGCCGATGCTGCTCTTTTTAACATCCGCACATGGATTTGTGCCAAAGCGCGTTTTAAGCATGCGCATGCATCTTTTGGTAGGCGCGGACGCAGTTTTCTGCAAAACCACACGATATGCATGCAAATGGTGCTTTTGGCAGAACGCGCGCGTGGATTTCTACCAAACGACGTGAAAAGCATGCCGATGCTGCTCTTTTTAACATCCGCACATGGATTTGTGCCAAAGCGCGTTTTAAGCATGCGCATGCATCTTTTGGTAGACGCGGACGCAGTTTTCTGCAAAACCACACGATAGGCATGCAAATGGTGCTTTTGGCAGAACGCGCGCGTGGATTTCTACCAAACGACGTGAAAAGCATGCCGACGCTGCTCTTTTTAACATCCGCACATGGATTTGTGCCAAAGCGCGTTTTAAGCATGCGCATGCATCTTTTGGTAGACGCGGACGCAGTTTTCTGCAAAACCACACGATAGGCATGCAAATGGTGCTTTTGGCAGAACGCGCGTGTGGATTTCTACCAAACGACGTGAAAAGCATGCCGATGCTGCTCTTTTTAGCACCCGCACATGGATTTGTGCCAAAACGCGTTTTAAGGATGCGCATGCATCTTTTGGTAGACGCGGACGCAGTTTTCTGCAAAACCACAAGATATGCATGCAAATGGTGCTTTTGGCAGAACGCGCGCGTGGATTTCTACCAAACGACGTGAAAAAGCATGCCGATGCTGCTCTTTTTAACATCCGCACATGGATTTGTGCCAAAACGCGTTTTAAGCATGCGCATGCATCTTTTGGTAGACGCGGACGCAGTTTTCTGCAAAACCACACGATAGGCATGCAAATGGTGCTTTTGGCAGAACGCGCGCGTGGATTTCTACCAAACGACGTGAAAAGCATGCCGATGCTGCTCTTTTTAGCACCCGCACATGGATTTGTGCCAAAACGCGTTTTGAGCATGCGCATGCATCTTTTGGTAGACGCGGACGCAGTTTTCTGCAAAACCACACGATATGCATGCAAATGGTGCTTTTGGCAGAACGCGCGCGTGGATTTCTACCAAAGGACGTGAAAAGCATGCCGATGCTGCTCTTTTTAACATCCGCACATGGATTTGTGCCAAAACGCGTTTTTAGCATGCGCATGCATCTTTTGGTAGACGCGGACGCAGTTTTCTGCAAAACCACACGATTTGCATGCAAATGGTGCTTTTGGCAGAACGCGCGTGTGGATTTCTACCAAACGACGTGAAAAGCATGCCGATGCTGCTCTTTTTAGCACCCGCACATGGATTTGTGCCAAAACGCGTTTTAAGCATGCGCATGCATCTTTTGGTAGACGCGGACGCAGTTTTCTGCAAAACCACACTATATGCATGCAAATGGTGCTTTTGGCAGAACGCGCGCGTGGATTTCTACCAAACGACGTGAAAAGCATGCCGATGCTGCTCTTTTAACATCCGCACATGGATTTGTGCCAAAACGCGTTTTAAGCATGCGCATGCATCTTTTGGTAGACGCGGACGCAGTTTTCTGCAAAACCACACGATAGGCATGCAAATGGTGCTTTTGGCAGAACGCGCGCGTGGATTTCTACCAAACGACGTGAAAAGCATGCCGATGCTGCTCTTTTTAGCACCCGCACATGGATTTGTGCCAAAACGCGTTTTTAGCATGCACATGCATCTTTTGGTAGACGCGGACGCAGTTTTCTGCAAAACCACACGATATGCATGCAAATGGTGCTTTTGGCAGAACGCGCGTGTGGATTTCTACCAAACGACGTGAAAAGCATGCCGATGCTGCTCTTTTTAACATCCGCACATGGATTTGTGCCAAAGCGCGTTTTAAGCATGCGCATGCATCTTTTGGTAGACGCGGACGCAGTTTTCTGCAAAACCACACGATATGCATGCAAATGGTGCTTTTGGCAGAACGCGCGCGTGGATTTCTACCAAACGACGTGAAAAGCATGCCGATGCTGCTCTTTTTAACATCCGCACATGGATTTGTGCCAAAGCGCGTTTTAAGCATGCGCATGCATCTTTTGGTAGACGCGGACGCAGTTTTCTGCAAAACCACACGATAGGCATGCAAATGGTGCTTTTGGCAGAACGCGCGTGTGGATTTCTACCAAACGACGTGAAAAGCATGCCGATGCTGCTCTTTTTAGCACCCGCACATGGATTTGTGCCAAAACGCGTTTTAAGCATGCGCATGCATCTTTTGGTAGGCGACGCAGTTTTCTGCAAAACCACACGATATGCATGCAAATGGTGCTTTTGGCAGAACGCGCGCGTGGATTTCTACAAACGACGTGAAAAGCATGCCGATGCTGCTCTTTTTAACATCCGCACATGGATTTGTGCCAAAAACGCGTTTTAAGCATGCGCATGCATCTTTTGGTAGACGCGGACGCAGTTTTCTGCAAAACCACACGATAGGCATGCAAATGGTGCTTTTGGCAGAACGCGCGCGTGGATTTCTACCAAACGACGTGAAAAGCATGCCGATGCTGCTCTTTTTAGCACCCGCACATGGATTTGTGCCAAAACGCGTTTTTAGCATGCACATGCATCTTTTGGTAGACGCGGACGCAGTTTTCTGCAAAACCACACGATATGCATGCAAATGGTGCTTTTGGCAGAACGCGCGTGTGGATTTCTACCAAACGACGTGAAAAGCATGCCGATGCTGCTCTTTTTAACATCCGCACATGGATTTGTGCCAAAGCGCGTTTTAAGCATGCGCCATGCATCTTTTGGTAGACGCGGACGCAGTTTTCTGCAAAACCACACGATAGGCATGCAATGGTGCTTTTGGCAGAACGCACGTGTGGATTTCTACCAAACGACGTGAAAAGCATGCCGATGCTGCTCTTTTAGCACCCGCACATGGATTTGTGCCAAAACGCGTTTTAAGCATGCGCATGCATCTTTTGGTAGACGCGGACGCAGTTTTCTGCAAAACCACACGATATGCATGCAAATGGTGCTTTTGGCAGAACGCGCGCGTGGATTTCTACCAAACGACGTGAAAAGCATGCCGATGCAGCTCTTTTTAACATCCGCACATGGATTTGTGCCAAAGGCGCGTTTTAAGCTTGCGCATGCATCTTTTGGTAGACGCGGACGCAGTTTTCTGCAAAACCACACGATAGGCATGCAAATGGTGCTTTTGGCAGAACGCGCGTGTGGATTTCTACCAAACGACGTGAAAAGCATGCCGATGCTGCTCTTTTTAACATCCGCACATGGATTTGTGCCAAAGCGCGTTTTAAGCATGCGCATGCATCTTTTGGTAGAGGCGGACGCAGTTTTCTGCAAAACACACGATAGGCATGCAAATGGTGCTTTTGGCAGAACGCGCGTGTGGATTTCTACCAAACGACGTGAAAAGCATGCCGATGCTGCTCTTTTTAGCACCCGCACATGGATTGTGCCAAAACGCGTTTTTAGCATGCACATGCATCTTTTGGTAGACGCGGACGCAGTTTTCTGCAAAACCACACGATATGCATGCAAATGGTGCTTTTGGCAGAACGCGCGTGTGGATTTCTACCAAACGACGTGAAAAGCATGCCGATGCTGCTCTTTTTAACATCCGCACATGGATTTGTGCCAAAGCGCGTTTTAAGCATGCGCATGCATCTTTTGGTAGACGCGACGCAGTTTTCTGCAAAACCACACGATAGGCATGCAAATGGTGCTTTTGGCAGAACGCGCGTGTGGATTTCTACAAACGACGTGAAAAGCATGCCGATGCTGCTCTTTTTAGCACCCGCACATGGATTTGTGCCAAAACGCGTTTTAAGCATGCGCATGCATCTTTTGGTAGACGCGGACGCAGTTTTCTGCAAAACCACACGATATGCATGCAAATGGTGCTTTTGGCAGAACGCGCGCGTGGATTTCTACCAAACGACGTGAAAAGCATGCCGATGCTGCTCTTTTTAACATCCGCACATGGATTTGTGCCAAAGCGCGTTTTAAGCTTGGCGCATGCATCTTTTGGTAGACGCGGACGCAGTTTTCTGCAAAACCACACGATAGGCATGCAAATGGTGCTTTTGCAGAACGCGCGTGTGGATTTCTACCAAACGACGTGAAAAGCATGCCGATGCTGCTCTTTTTAGCACCCGCACATGGATTTGTGCCAAAACGCGTTTTAAGCATGCGCATGCATCTTTTGTAGACGCGACGCAGTTTTTCTGCAAAACCACACGATATGCATGCAAATGGTGCTTTTGGCAGAACGCGCGCGTGGATTTCTACCAAACGACGTGAAAAGCATGCCGATGCTGCTCTTTTTAACATCCGCACATGGATTTGTGCCAAAACGCGTTTTAAGCATGCGCATGCATCTTTTGGTAGACGCGGACGCAGTTTTCTGCAAAACCACACGATAGGCATGCAAATGGTGCTTTTGGCAGAACGCGCGCGTGGATTTCTACCAAACGACGTGAAAAGCATGCCGATGCTGCTCTTTTTAGCACCCGCACATGGATTTGTGCCAAAACGCGTTTTTAGCATGCACATGCATCTTTTGGTAGACGCGGACGCAGTTTTCTGCAAAACCACACGATATGCATGCAAATGGTGCTTTTGGCAGAACGCGCGTGTGGATTTCTACCAAACGACGTGAAAAGCATGCCGATGCTGCTCTTTTTAACATCCGCACATGGATTTGTGCCAAAGCGCGTTTTAAGCATGCGCATGCATCTTTTGGTAGACGCGGACGCAGTTTTCTGCAAAACCACACGATATGCATGCAAATGGTGCTTTTGGCAGAACGCGCGCGTGGATTTCTACCAAACGACGTGAAAAGCATGCCGATGCTGCTCTTTTTAGCACCCGCACATGGATTTGTGCCAAAACGCGTTTTAAGCATGCGCATGCATCTTTTGGTAGACGCGGACGCAGTTTTCTGCAAAACCACACGATATGCATGCAAATGGTGCTTTTGGCAGAACGCGCGCGTGGATTTCTACCAAACGACGTGAAAAGCATGCCGATGCTGCTCTTTTTAACATCCGCACATGGATTTGTGCCAAAACGCGTTTTAAGCATGCGCATGCATCTTTTGGTAGACGCGGACGCAGTTTTCTGCAAAACCACACGATAGGCATGCAAATGGTGCTTTTGGCAGAACGCGCGCGTGGATTTCTACCAAACGACGTGAAAAGCATGCCGATGCTGCTCTTTTTAGCACCCGCACATGGATTTGTGCCAAAACGCGTTTTTAGCATGCACATGCATCTTTTGGTAGACGCGGACGCAGTTTTCTGCAAAACCACACGATATGCATGCAAATGGTGCTTTTGGCAGAACGCGCGAGTGGATTTCTACCAAACGACGTGAAAAGCATGCCGATGCTGCTCTTTTTAACATCCGCACATGGATTTGTGCCAAAGCGCGTTTTAAGCATGCGCATGCATCTTTTGGTAGACGCGGACGCAGTTTTCTGCAAAACCACACGATATGCATGCAAATGGTGCTTTTGGCAGAACGCGCGCGTGGATTTCTACCAAACGACGTGAAAAGCATGCCGATGCTGCTCTTTTTAGCACCCGCACATGGATTTGTGCCAAAACGCGTTTTAAGCATGCGCATGCATCTTTTGGTAGACGCGGACGCAGTTTTCTGCAAAACCACACGATATGCATGCAAATGGTGCTTTTGGCAGAACGCGCGCGTGGATTTCTACAAAACGACGTGAAAAGCATGCCGATGCTGCTCTTTTTAACATCCGCACATGGATTTGTGCCAAAGCGCGTTTTAAGCATGCGCATGCATCTTTTGGTAGACGCGGACGCAGTTTTCTGCAAAACCACACGATAGGCATACAAATGGTGCTTTTGGCAGAACGCGCGTGTGGATTTCTACCAAACGACGTGAAAAGCATGCCGATGCTGCTCTTTTTAGCACCCGCACATGGATTTGTGCCAAAACGCGTTTTAAGCATGCGCATGCATCTTTTGGTAGACGCGGACGCAGTTTTCTGCAAAACCACACGATATGCATGCAAATGGTGCTTTTGGCAGAACGCGCGCGTGGATTTCTACCAAAGGACGTGAAAAGCATGCCGATGCTGCTCTTTTTAACATCCGCACATGGATTTGTGCCAAAACGCGTTTTTAGCATGCGCATGCATCTTTTGGTAGACGCGGACGCAGTTTTCTGCAAAACCACACGATTTGCATGCAAATGGTGCTTTTGGCAGAACGCGCGTGTGGATTTCTACCAAACGACGTGAAAAGCATGCCGATGCTGCTCTTTTTAGCACCCGCACATGGATTTGTGCCAAAACGCGTTTTAAGCATGCGCATGCATCTTTTGGTAGACGCGGACGCAGTTTTCTGCAAAACCACACTATATGCATGCAAATGGTGCTTTTGGCAGAACGCGCGCGTGGATTTCTACCAAACGACGTGAAAAGCATGCCGATGCTGCTCTTTTTAACATCCGCACATGGATTTGTGCCAAAACGCGTTTTAAGCATGCGCATGCATCTTTTGGTAGACGCGGACGCAGTTTTCTGCAAAACCACACGATAGGCATGCAAATGGTGCTTTTGGCAGAACGCGCGCGTGGATTTCTACCAAACGACGTGAAAAGCATGCCGATGCTGCTCTTTTTAGCACCCGCACATGGATTTGTGCCAAAACGCGTTTTTAGCATGCACATGCATCTTTTGGTAGACGCGGACGCAGTTTTCTGCAAAACCACACGATATGCATGCAAATGGTGCTTTTGGCAGAACGCGCGTGTGGATTTCTACCAAACGACGTGAAAAGCTTGCCGATGCTGCTCTTTTTAACATCCGCACATGGATTTGTGCCAAAGCGTGTTTTAAGCATGCGCATGCATCTTTTGGTAGACGCGGACGCAGTTTTCTGCAAAACCACACGATATGCATGCAAATGGTGCTTTTGGCAGAACGCGCGCGTGGATTTCTACCAAACGACGTGAAAAGCATGCCGATGCTGCTCTTTTTAACATCCGCACATGGATTTGTGCCAAAGCGCGTTTTAAGCATGCGCATGCATCTTTTGGTAGACGCGGACGCAGTTTTCTGCAAAACCACACGATAGGCATGCAAATGGTGCTTTTGGCAGAACGCGCGTGTGGATTTCTACCAAACGACGTGAAAAGCATGCCGATGCTGCTCTTTTTAGCACCCGCACATGGATTTGTGCCAAAACGCGTTTTAAGCATGCGCATGCATCTTTTGGTAGACGCGGACGCAGTTTTCTGCAAAACCACACGATATGCATGCAAATGGTGCTTTTGGCAGAACGCGCGCGTGGATTTCTACCAAACGACGTGAAAAGCATGCCGATGCTGCTCTTTTTAACATCCGCACATGGATTTGTGCCAAAACGCGTTTTAAGCATGCGCATGCATCTTTTGGTAGACGCGGACGCAGTTTTCTGCAAAACCACACGATAGGCATGCAAATGGTGCTTTTGGCAGAACGCGCGCGTGGATTTCTACAAACGACGTGAAAAGCATGCCGATGCTGCTCTTTTTAGCACCCGCACATGGATTTGTGCCAAAACGCGTTTTTAGCATGCACATGCATCTTTTGGTAGACGCGGACGCAGTTTTCTGCAAAACCCACACGATATGCATGCAAATGGTGCTTTTGGCAGAACGCGCGTGTGGATTTCTACCAAACGACGTGAAAAGCATGCCGATGCTGCTCTTTTTAACATCCGCACATGGATTTGTGCCAAAGCGCGTTTTAAGCATGCGCATGCATCTTTTGGTAGACGCGGACGCAGTTTTCTGCAAAACCACACGATAGGCATGCAAATGGTGCTTTTGGCAGAACGCGCGTGTGGATTTCTACCAAACGACGTGAAAAGCATGCCGATGCTGCTCTTTTTAGCACCCGCACATGGATTTGTGCCAAAACGCGTTTTAAGCATGCGCATGCATCTTTTGGTAGACGCGGACGCAGTTTTCTGCAAAACCACACGATATGCATGCAAATGGTGCTTTTGGCAGAACGCGCGCGTGGATTTCTACCAAACGACGTGAAAAGCATGGCGATGCTGCTCTTTTTAACATCCGCACATGGATTTGTGCCAAAGCGCGTTTTAAGCTTGCGCATGCATCTTTTGGTAGACGCGGACGCAGTTTTCTGCAAAACCACACGATAGGCATGCAAATGGTGCTTTTGGCAGAACGCGCGTGTGGATTTCTACCAAACGACGTGAAAAGCATGCCGATGCTGCTCTTTTTAGCACCCGCACATGGATTTGTGCCAAAACGCGTTTTAAGCATGCGCATGCATCTTTTGGTAGACGCGGACGCAGTTTTCTGCAAAACCACACGATATGCATGCAAATGGTGCTTTTGGCAGAACGCGCGCGTGGATTTCTACCAAACGACGTGAAAAGCATGCCGATGCTGCTCTTTTTAACATCCGCACATGGATTTGTGCCAAAACGCGTTTTAAGCATGCGCATGCATCTTTTGGTAGACGCGGACGCAGTTTTCTGCAAAACCACACGATAGGCATGCAAATGGTGCTTTTGGCAGAACGCGCGCGTGGATTTCTACCAAACGACGTGAAAAGCATGCCGATGCTGCTCTTTTTAGCACCCGCACATGGATTTGTGCCAAAACGCGTTTTTAGCATGCACATGCATCTTTTGGTAGACGCGGACGCAGTTTTCTGCAAAACCACACGATATGCATGCAAATGGTGCTTTTGGCAGAACGCGCGTGTGGATTTCTACCAAACGACGTGAAAAGCATGCCGATGCTGCTCTTTTTAACATCCGCACATGGATTTGTGCCAAAGCGCGTTTTAAGCATGCGCATGCATCTTTTGGTAGACGCGGACGCAGTTTTCTGCAAAACCACACGATATGCATGCAAATGGTGCTTTTGGCAGAACGCGCGCGTGGATTTCTACCAAACGACGTGAAAAGCATGCCGATGCTGCTCTTTTTAGCACCCGCACATGGATTTGTGCCAAAACGCGTTTTAAGCATGCGCATGCATCTTTTGGTAGACGCGGACGCAGTTTTCTGCAAAACCACACGATATGCATGCAAATGGTGCTTTTGGCAGAACGCGCGCGTGGATTTCTACCAAACGACGTGAAAAGCATGCCGATGCTGCTCTTTTTAACATCCGCACATGGATTTGTGCCAAAACGCGTTTTTAGCATGCACATGCATCTTTTGGTAGACGCGGACGCAGTTTTCTGCAAAACCACAAGATAGGCATGCAAATGGTGCTTTTGGCAGAACGCGCGTGTGGATTTCTACCAAACGACGTGAAAAGCATGCCGATGCTGCTCTTTTTAGCACCCGCACATGGATTTGTGCCAAAACGCGTTTTAAGCATGCGCATGCATCTTTTGGTAGACGCGGACGCAGTTTTCTGCAAAACTACACGATATGCATGCAAATGGTGCTTTTGGCAGAACGCGCGCGTGGATTTCTACCAAACGACGTGAAAAGCATGCCGATGCTGCTCTTTTTAACATCCGCACATGGATTTGTGCCAAAGCGCGTTTTAAGCATGCGCATGCATCTTTTGGTAGACGCGGACGCAGTTTTCTGCAAAACCACACGATATGCATGCAAATGGTGCTTTTGGCAGAACGCGCGTGTGGATTTCTACCAAACGACGTGAAAAGCATGCCGATGCTGCTCTTTTTAGCACCCGCACATGGATTTGTGCCAAAACGCGTTTTAAGCATGCGCATGCATCTTTTGGTAGACGCGGACGCAGTTTTCTGCAAAACCACACGATATGCATGCAAATGGTGCTTTTGGCAGAACGGGCGCGTGGATTTCTACCAAACGACGTGAAAAGCATGCCGATGCTGCTCTTTTTAACATCCGCACATGGATTTGTGCCAAAGCGCGTTTTAAGCATGCGCATGCATCTTTTGGTAGACGCGGACGCAGTTTTCTGCAAAACCACACGATAGGCATGCAAATGGTGCTTTTGGCAGAACGCGCGTGTGGATTTCTACCAAACGACGTGAAAAGCATGCCGATGCTGCTCTTTTTAGCACCCACACATGGATTTGTGCCAAAACGCGTTTTAAGCATGCGCATGCATC
>NW_027460756.1:0-34197 GCF_050947875.1 Dermacentor variabilis | reverse complement strand
TTCTGCAAAACCACACGATATGCATGCAAATGGTGCTTTTGTGCAGAACGCGCGAGTGGATTTCTACCAAACGACGTGAAAAGCATGCCGATGCTGCTCTTTTTAACATCCGCACATGGATTTGTGCCAAAACGCGTTTTAAGCATGCGCATGCATCTTTTGGTAGACGCGGACAGCAGTTTTCTGCAAAACCACACGATAGGCATGCAAATGGTGCTTTTGGCAGAACGCGCGCGTGGATTTCTACCAAACGACGTGAAAAGCATGCCGATGCTGCTCTTTTTAGCACCCGCACATGGATTTGTGCCAAAACGCGTTTTTAGCATGCGCATGCATCTTTTGGTAGACGCGGACGCAGTTTTCTGCAAAACCACACGATATGCATGAAAATGGTGCTTTTGGCAGAACGCGCGTGTGGATTTCTACCAAACGACGTGAAAAGCATGCCGATGCTGCTCTTTTTAACATCCGCACATGGATTTGTGCCAAAACGCGTTTTTAGCATGCACATGCATCTTTTGGTAGACGCGGACGCAGTTTTCTGCAAAACCACACGATATGCATGCAAATGGTGCTTTTGGCAGAACGCGCGTGTGGATTTCTACCAAACGACGTGAAAAGCATGCCGATGCTGCTCTTTTTAACATCCGCACATGGATTTGTGCCAAAGCGCGTTTTAAGCATGCGCATGCATCTTTTGGTAGACGCGGACGCAGTTTTCTGCAAAACCACACGATAGGCATGCAAAATGGTGCTTTTGGCAGAACGCGCGTGTGGATTTCTACCAAACGACGTGAAAAGCATGCCGATGCTGCTCTTTCTAGCACCCGCACATGGATTTGTGCCAAAAACGCGTTTTTAGCATGCACATGCATCTTTTGGTAGACGCGGACGCAGTTTTCTGCAAAACCACACGATATGCATGCAAATGGTGCTTTTGGCAGAACGCGCGTGTGGATTTCTACCAAACGACGTGAAAAGCATGCCGATGCTGCTCTTTTTAACATCCGCACATGGATTTGTGCCAAAACGCGTTTTTAGCATGCGCATGCATCTTTTGGTAGACGCGGACGCAGTTTTCTGCAAAACTACACGATATGCATGCAAATGGTGCTTTTGGCAGAACGCGCGTGTGGATTTCTACCAAACGACGTGAAAAGCATGCCGATGCTGCTCTTTTTAACATCCGCACATGGATTTGTGCCAAAACGCGTTTTAAGCATGCGCATGCATCTTTTGGTAGACGCGGACGCAGTTTTCTGCAAAAACCACACGATATGCATGCAAATGGTGCTTTTGGCAGAACGCCGCGCGTGGATTTCTACCAAACGACGTGAAAAGCATGCCGATGCTGCTCTTTTTAACATCCGCACATGGATTTGTGCCAAAACGCGTTTTTAGCATGCACATGCATCTTTTGGTAGACGCGGACGCAGTTTTCTGCAAAACCACACGATATGCATGCAAATGGTGCTTTTGGCAGAACGCGCGCGTGGATTTCTACCAAACGACGTGAAAAGCATGCCGATGCTGCTCTTTTTAACATCCGCACATGGATTTGTGCCAAAGCGCGTTTTAAGCATGCGCATGCATCTTTTGGTAGACGCGGACGCAGTTTTCTGCAAAACCACACGATAGGCATGCAAATGGTGCTTTTTGCAGAACGCGCGTGTGGATTTCTACCAAACGACGTGAAAAGCATGCCGATGCTGCTCTTTTTAGCACCACGCACATGGATTTGTGCCAAAACGCGTTTTAAGCATGCGCATGCATCTTTTGGTAGACGCGGACGCAGTTTTCTGCAAAACCACACGATATGCATGCAAATGGTGCTTTTTGAGCAGAACCGCGCGCGTGGATTTCTACCAAACGACGTGAAAAGCATGCCGATGCTGCTCTTTTTAACATCCGCACATGGATTTGTGCCAAAACGCGTTTTAAGCTATGCGCATGCATCTTTTGGTAGACGCGGACGCAGTTTTCTGCAAAACCACACGATAGGCATGCAAATGGTGCTTTTGGCAGAACGCGCGCATGGATTTCTACCAAACGACGTGAAAAGCATGCCGATGCTGCTCTTTTTAGCACACCGCACATGGATTTGTGCCAAAACGCGTTTTTAGCATGCACATGCATCTTTTGGTAGACGCGGACGCAGTTTTCTGCAAAACCACACGATATGCATGCAAATGGTGCTTTTGGCAGAACGCGCGTGTGGATTTCTACCAAACGACGTGAAAAGCATGCCGATGCTGCTCTTTTTAGCACCCGCACATGGATTTGTGCCAAAACGCGTTTTAAGCATGCGCATGCATGTTTTGGTAGACGCGGACGCAGTTTTCTGCAAAAACCACACGATAGGCATGCAAATGGTGCTTTTGGCAGAACGCGCGTGTGGATTTCTACCAAACGACGTGAAAAGCATGCCGATGCTGCTCTTTTTAGCACCCGCACATGGATTTGTGCCAAAGCGCGTTTTAAGCATGCGCATAGCATCTTTTGGTAGACGCGGACGCAGTTTTCTGCAAAACCACACGATATGCATGCAAATGGTGCTTTTGGCAGAACGCGCGTGTGGATTTCTACCAAACGACGTGAAAAGCATGCCGATGCTGCTCTTTTTAACATCCGCACATGGATTTGTGCCAAAACGCGTTTTTAGCATGCACATGCATCTTTTGGTAGACGCGGACGCAGTTTTCTGCAAAACCACACGATATGCATGCAAATGGTGCTTTTGGCAGAACGCGCGTGTGGATTTCTACCAAACGACGTGAAAAGCATGCCGATGCTGCTCTTTTTAACATCCGCACATGGATTTGTGCCAAAGCGCGTTTTAAGCATGCGCATGCATCTTTTGGTAGACGCGGACGCAGTTTTCTGCAAAAACCACACGATAGGCATGCAAATGGTGCTTTTGGCAGAACGCGCGTGTGGATTTCTACCAAACGACGTGAAAAGCATGCCGATGCTGCTCTTTTTAGCACCCGCACATGGATTTGTGCCAAAACGCGTTTTAAGCATGCGCATGCATCTTTTGGTAGACGCGGACGCAGTTTTCTGCAAAACCACACGATATGCATGCAAATGGTGCTTTTGCAGAACGCGCGCGTGGATTTCTACCAAACGACGTGAAAAGCATGCCGATGCTGCTCTTTTTAACATCCGCACATGGATTTGTGCCAAAGCGCGTTTTAAGCATGCGCATGCATCTTTTGGTAGACGCGGACGCAGTTTTCTGCAAAACCACACGATAGGCATGCAATATGGTGCTTTTTGCAGAACGCGCGTGTGGATTTCTACCAAACGACGTGAAAAGCATGCCGATGCTGCTCTTTTTAGCACCCGCACATGGATTTGTGCCAAAACGCGTTTTAAGCATGCGCATGCATCTTTTGGTAGACGCGGACGCAGTTTTCTGCAAAACCACACGATATGCATGCAAATGGTGCTTTTGGCAGAACGCGCGCGTGGATTTCTACCAAACGACGTGAAAAGCATGCCGATGCTGCTCTTTTTAACATCCGCACATGGATTTGTGCCAAAACGCGTTTTAAGCATGCGCATGCATCTTTTGGTAGACGCGGACGCAGTTTTCTGCAAAACCACACGATAGGCATGCAAATGGTGCTTTTGGCAGAACGCGCGCATGGATTTCTACCAAACGACGTGAAAAGCATGCCGATGCTGCTCTTTTTAGCACCCGCACATGGATTTGTGCCAAAACGCGTTTTTAGCATGCACATGCATCTTTTGGTAGACGCGGACGCAGTTTTCTGCAAAACCACACGATATGCATGCAAATGGTGCTTTTGGCAGAACGCGCGTGTGGATTTCTACCAAACGACGTGAAAAGCATGCCGATGCTGCTCTTTTTAACATCCGCACATGGATTTGTGCCAAAGCGCGTTTTAAGCATGCGCATGCATCTTTTGGTAGACGCGGACGCAGTTTTCTGCAAAACCACACGATAGGCATGCAAATGGTGCTTTTGGCAGAACGCGCGTGTGGATTTCTACCAAACGACGTGAAAAGCATGCCGATGCTGCTCTTTTTAGCACCCGCACATGGATTTGTGCCAAAACGCGTTTTAAGCATGCGCATGCATCTTTTGGTAGACGCGGACGCAGTTTTCTGCAAAACCACACGATATGCATGCAAATGGTGCTTTTGGCAGAACGCGACGCGTGGATTTCTACAAACGACGTGAAAAGCATGCTCGATGCTGCTCTTTTTAGCACCCGCACATGGATTTGTGCCAAAACGCGTTTTAAGCTATGCGCATGCATCTTTTGGTAGACGCGGACGCAGTTTTCTGCAAAACCACACGATATGCATGCAAATGGTGCTTTTGGCAGAACGCGCGCGTGGATTTCTACCAAACGACGTGAAAAGCATGCCGATGCTGCTCTTTTTAACATCCGCACATGGATTTGTGCCAAAGCGCGTTTTAAGCATGCGCATGCATCTTTTGGTAGACGCGGACTCAGTTTTCTGCAAAACCACACGATAGGCATGCAAATGGTGCTTTTGGCAGAACGCGCGTGTGGATTTCTACCAAACGACGTGAAAAGCATGCCGATGCTGCTCTTTTTAGCACCCGCACATGGATTTGTGCCAAAACGCGTTTTAAGCATGCGCATGCATCTTTTGGTAGACGCGGACGCAGTTTTCTGCAAAACCACACGATAGGCATGCAAATGGTGCTTTTGGCAGAACGCGCGCATGGATTTCTACCAAACGACGTGAAAAGCATGCCGATGCTGCTCTTTTTAGCACCCGCACATGGATTTGTGCCAAAACGCGTTTTTAGCATGCACATGCATCTTTTGGTAGACGCGGACGCAGTTTTCTGCAAAACCACACGATATGCATGCAAATGGTGCTTTTGGCAGAACGCGCGTGTGGATTTCTACCAAACGACGTGAAAAGCATGCCGATGCTGCTCTTTTTAGCACCCGCACATGGATTTGTGCCAAAACGCGTTTTAAGCATGCGCATGCATCTTTTGGTAGACGCGGACGCAGTTTTCTGACAAAAACCACACGATAGGCATGCAAATGGTGCTTTTGGCAGAACGCGCGTGTGGATTTCTACCAAACGACGTGAAAAGCATGCCGATGCTGCTCTTTTTAGCATCCCGCACATGGATTTGTGTCCAAAGCGCGTTTTAAGCATGCGCATGCATCTTTTGGTAGACGCGGACGCAGTTTTCTGCAAAACCACACGATAGGCATGCAAATGGTGCTTTTGGCAGAACGCGCGTGTGGATTTCTACCAAACGACGTGAAAAGCATGCCGATGCTGCTCTTTTTAGCACCCGCACATGGATTTGTGCCAAAAACGCGTTTTAAGCATGCGCATGCATCTTTTGGTAGACGCGGACGCAGTTTTCTGCAAAACCACACGATATGCATGCAAATGGTGCTTTTGGCAGAACGCGCGCGTGGATTTCTACCAAACGACGTGAAAAGCATGCCGATGCTGCTCTTTTTAACATCCGCACATGGATTTGTGCCAAAAACGCGTTTTAAGCATGCGCATGCATCTTTTGGTAGACGCGGACGCAGTTTTCTGCAAAACCACACGATAGGCATGCAAATGGTGCTTTTGGCAGAACGCGCGCGTGGATTTCTACCAAACGACGTGAAAAGCATGCCGATGCTGCTCTTTTTAGCACCCGCACATGGATTTGTGCCAAAACGCGTTTTTTAGCATGCACATGCATCTTTTGGTAGACGCGGACGCAGTTTTCTGCAAAACCACACGATATGCATGAAAATGGTGCTTTTGGCAGAAACGCGCGTGTGGATTTCTACCAAACGACGTGAAAAGCATGCCGATGCTGCTCTTTTTAACATCCGCACATGGATTTGTGCCAAAACGCGTTTTAAGCATGTGCATGCATCTTTTGGTAGACGCGGACGCAGTTTTCTGCAAAACCACACGATATGCATGCAAATGGTGCTTTTGGCAGAACGCGCGCGTGGATTTCTACCAAACGACGTGAAAAGCATGCCGATGCTGCTCTTTTTAACATCCGCACATGGATTTGTGCCAAAACGCGTTTTAAGCATGCGCATGCATCTTTTGGTAGACGCGGACGCAGTTTTCTGCAAAACCACACGATAGGCATGCAAATGGTGCTTTTGAGCAGAACGCGCGCAGTGGATTTCTACCAAACGACGTGAAAAGCATGCCGATGCTGCTCTTTTTAGCACACCGCACATGGATTTGTGCCAAAACGCGTTTTTAGCATGCGCATTGCATCTTTTGGTAGACGCGGACGCAGTTTTCTGCAAAACCACACGATATGCATGAAAATGGTGCTTTTGGCAGAACGCGCGTGTGGATTTCTACCAAACGACGTGAAAAGCATGCCGATGCTGCTCTTTTTAACATCCGCACATGGATTTGTGCCAAAACGACGTTTTTAGCATGCACATGCATCTTTTGGTAGACGCGGACGCAGTTTTCTGCAAAACCACACGATATGCATGCAAATGGTGCTTTTGGCAGAACGCGCGTGTGGATTTCTACCAAACGACGTGAAAAGCATGCCGATGCTGCTCTTTTTAACATCCGCACATGGATTTGTGCCAAAGCGCGTTTTAAGCATGCGCATGCATCTTTTGGTAGACGCGGACGCAGTTTTCTGCAAAACCACACGATAGGCATGCAAATGGTGCTTTTGGCAGAACGCGCGTGTGGATTTCTACCAAACGACGTGAAAAGCATGCCGATGCTGCTCTTTCTAGCACCCGCACATGGATTTGTGCCAAAACGCGTTTTTAGCATGCACATGCATCTTTTGGTAGACGCGGACGCAGTTTTCTGCAAAACCACACGATATGCATGCAAATGGTGCTTTTGGCAGAACGCGCGTGTGGATTTCTACCAAACGACGTGAAAAGCATGCCGATGCTGCTCTTTTTAACATCCGCACATGGATTTGTGCCAAAACGCGTTTTTAGCATGCGCATGCATCTTTTGGTAGACGCGGACGCAGTTTTCTGCAAAACTACACGATATGCATGCAAATGGTGCTTTTGGCAGAACGCGCGTGTGGATTTCTACCAAACGACGTGAAAAGCATGCCGATGCTGCTCTTTTTAACATCCGCACATGGATTTGTGCCAAAACGCGTTTTAAGCATGCGCATGCATCTTTTGGTAGACGCGGACGCAGTTTCTGCAAAACCACACGATATGCATGCAAATGGTGCTTTTGGCAGAACGCGCGCGTGGATTTCTACCAAACGACGTGAAAAGCATGCCGATGCTGCTCTTTTTAACATCCGCACATGGATTTGTGCCAAAACGCGTTTTTAGCATGCACATGCATCTTTTGGTAGACGCGGACGCAGTTTTCTGCAAAACCACACGATATGCATGCAAATGGTGCTTTTGGCAGAACGCGCGCGTGGATTTCTACCAAACGACGTGAAAAGCATGCCGATGCTGCTCTTTTTAACATCCGCACATGGATTTGTGCCAAAGCGCGTTTTAAGCATGCGCATGCATCTTTTGGTAGACGCGGACGCAGTTTTCTGCAAAACCACACGATAGGCATGCAAATGGTGCTTTTTGCAGAACGCGCGTGTGGATTTCTACCAAACGACGTGAAAAGCATGCCGATGCTGCTCTTTTTAGCACCCGCACATGGATTTGTGCCAAAACGCGTTTTAAGCATGCGCATGCATCTTTTGGTAGACGCGGACGCAGTTTTCTGCAAAACCACACGATATGCATGCAAATGGTGCTTTTGGCAGAACGCGCGCGTGGATTTCTACCAAACGACGTGAAAAGCATGCCGATGCTGCTCTTTTTAACATCCGCACATGGATTTGTGCCAAAACGCGTTTTAAGCATGCGCATGCATCTTTTGGTAGACGCGGACGCAGTTTTCTGCAAAACCACACGATAGGCATGCAAATGGTGCTTTTGGCAGAACGCGCGCATGGATTTCTACCAAACGACGTGAAAAGCATGCCGATGCTGCTCTTTTTAGCACCCGCACATGGATTTGTGCCAAAACGCGTTTTTAGCATGCACATGCATCTTTTGGTAGACGCGGACGCAGTTTTCTGCAAAACCACACGATATGCATGCAAATGGTGCTTTTGGCAGAACGCGCGTGTGGATTTCTACCAAACGACGTGAAAAGCATGCCGATGCTGCTCTTTTTAGCACCCGCACATGGATTTGTGCCAAAACGCGTTTTAAGCATGCGCATGCATGTTTTGGTAGACGCGGACGCAGTTTTCTGCAAAACCACACGATAGGCATGCAAATGGTGCTTTTGGCAGAACGCGCGTGTGGATTTCTACCAAACGACGTGAAAAGCATGCCGATGCTGCTCTTTTTAGCACCCGCACATGGATTTGTGCCAAAGCGCGTTTTAAGCATGCGCATGCATCTTTTGGTAGACGCGGACGCAGTTTTCTGCAAAACCACACGATATGCATGCAAATGGTGCTTTTGGCAGAACGCGCGTGTGGATTTCTACCAAACGACGTGAAAAGCATGCCGATGCTGCTCTTTTTAACATCCGCACATGGATTTGTGCCAAAACGCGTTTTTAGCATGCACATGCATCTTTTGGTAGACGCGGACGCAGTTTTCTGCAAAACCACACGATATGCATGCAAATGGTGCTTTTGGCAGAACGCGCGTGTGGATTTCTACCAAACGACGTGAAAAGCATGCCGATGCTGCTCTTTTTAACATCCGCACATGGATTTGTGCCAAAGCGCGTTTTAAGCATGCGCATGCATCTTTTGGTAGACGCGGACGCAGTTTTCTGCAAAACCACACGATAGGCATGCAAATGGTGCTTTTGGCAGAACGCGCGTGTGGATTTCTACCAAACGACGTGAAAAGCATGCCGATGCTGCTCTTTTTAGCACCCGCACATGGATTTGTGCCAAAACGCGTTTTAAGCATGCGCATGCATCTTTTGGTAGACGCGGACGCAGTTTTCTGCAAAACCACACGATATGCATGCAAATGGTGCTTTTGGCAGAACGCGCGCGTGGATTTCTACCAAACGACGTGAAAAGCATGCCGATGCTGCTCTTTTTAACATCCGCACATGGATTTGTGCCAAAGCGCGTTTTAAGCATGCGCATGCATCTTTTGGTAGACGCGGACGCAGTTTTCTGCAAAACCACACGATAGGCATGCAAATGGTGCTTTTTGCAGAACGCGCGTGTGGATTTCTACCAAACGACGTGAAAAGCATGCCGATGCTGCTCTTTTTAGCACCCGCACATGGATTTGTGCCAAAACGCGTTTTAAGCATGCGCATGCATCTTTTGGTAGACGCGGACGCAGTTTTCTGCAAAACCACACGATATGCATGCAAATGGTGCTTTTGGCAGAACGCGCGCGTGGATTTCTACCAAACGACGTGAAAAGCATGCCGATGCTGCTCTTTTTAACATCCGCACATGGATTTGTGCCAAAACGCGTTTTAAGCATGCGCATGCATCTTTTGGTAGACGCGGACGCAGTTTTCTGCAAAACCACACGATAGGCATGCAAATGGTGCTTTTGGCAGAACGCGCGCATGGATTTCTACCAAACGACGTGAAAAGCATGCCGATGCTGCTCTTTTTAGCACCCGCACATGGATTTGTGCCAAAACGCGTTTTTAGCATGCACATGCATCTTTTGGTAGACGCGGACGCAGTTTTCTGCAAAACCACACGATATGCATGCAAATGGTGCTTTTGGCAGAACGCGCGTGTGGATTTCTACCAAACGACGTGAAAAGCATGCCGATGCTGCTCTTTTTAACATCCGCACATGGATTTGTGCCAAAGCGCGTTTTAAGCATGCGCATGCATCTTTTGGTAGACGCGGACGCAGTTTTCTGCAAAACCACACGATAGGCATGCAAATGGTGCTTTTGGCAGAACGCGCGTGTGGATTTCTACCAAACGACGTGAAAAGCATGCCGATGCTGCTCTTTTTAGCACCCGCACATGGATTTGTGCCAAAACGCGTTTTAAGCATGCGCATGCATCTTTTGGTAGACGCGGACGCAGTTTTCTGCAAAACCACACGATATGCATGCAAATGGTGCTTTTGGCAGAACGCGCGCGTGGATTTCTACCAAACGACGTGAAAAGCATGCCGATGCTGCTCTTTTTAGCACCCGCACATGGATTTGTGCCAAAACGCGTTTTAAGCATGCGCATGCATCTTTTGGTAGACGCGGACGCAGTTTTCTGCAAAACCACACGATATGCATGCAAATGGTGCTTTTGGCAGAACGCGCGCGTGGATTTCTACCAAACGACGTGAAAAGCATGCCGATGCTGCTCTTTTTAACATCCGCACATGGATTTGTGCCAAAGCGCGTTTTAAGCATGCGCATGCATCTTTTGGTAGACGCGGACTCAGTTTTCTGCAAAACCACACGATAGGCATGCAAATGGTGCTTTTGGCAGAACGCGCGTGTGGATTTCTACCAAACGACGTGAAAAGCATGCCGATGCTGCTCTTTTTAGCACCCGCACATGGATTTGTGCCAAAACGCGTTTTAAGCATGCGCATGCATCTTTTGGTAGACGCGGACGCAGTTTTCTGCAAAACCACACGATATGCATGCAAATGGTGCTTTTGGCAGAACGCGCGCGTGGATTTCTACCAAACGACGTGAAAAGCATGCCGATGCTGCTCTTTTTAACATCCGCACATGGATTTGTGCCAAAACGCGTTTTAAGCATGCGCATGCATCTTTTGGTAGACGCGGACGCAGTTTTCTGCAAAACCACACGATAGGCATGCAAATGGTGCTTTTGGCAGAACGCGCGCGTGGATTTCTACCAAACGACGTGAAAAGCATGCCGATGCTGCTCTTTTTAGCACCCGCACATGGATTTGTGCCAAAACGCGTTTTTAGCATGCACATGCATCTTTTGGTAGACGCGGACGCAGTTTTCTGCAAAACCACACGATATGCATGCAAATGGTGCTTTTGGCAGAACGCGTGTGGATTTCTACCAAACGACGTGAAAAGCATGCCGATGCTGCTCTTTTTAGCACCCGCACATGGATTTGTGCCAAAACGCGTTTTAAGCATGCGCATGCATCTTTTGGTAGACGCGGACGCAGTTTTCTGCAAAACCACACGATATGCATGCAAATGGTGCTTTTGGCAGAACGCGCGTGTGGATTTCTACCAAACGACGTGAAAAGCATGCCGATGCTGCTCTTTTTAGCACCCGCACATGGATTTGTGCCAAAGCGCGTTTTAAGCATGCGCATGCATCTTTTGGTAGACGCGGACGCAGTTTTCTGCAAAACCACACGATAGGCATGCAAATGGTGCTTTTGGCAGAACGCGCGTGTGGATTTCTACCAAACGACGTGAAAAGCATGCCGATGCTGCTCTTTTTAGCACCCGCACATGGATTTGTGCCAAAACGCGTTTTAAGCATGCGCATGCATCTTTTGGTAGACGCGGACGCAGTTTTCTGCAAAACCACACGATATGCATGCAAATGGTGCTTTTGGCAGAACGCGCGCGTGGATTTCTACCAAACGACGTGAAAAGCATGCCGATGCTGCTCTTTTTAACATCCGCACATGGATTTGTGCCAAAACGCGTTTTTAGCATGCACATGCATCTTTTGGTAGACGCGGACGCAGTTTTCTGCAAAACCACACGATATGCATGCAAATGGTGCTTTTGGCAGAACGCGCGCGTGGATTTCTACCAAACGACGTGAAAAGCATGCCGATGCTGCTCTTTTTAACATCCGCACATGGATTTGTGCCAAAACGCGTTTTAAGCATGCGCATGCATCTTTTGGTAGACGCAGTTTTCTGCAAAACCACACGATAGGCATGCAAATGGTGCTTTTGGCAGAACGCGCGTGTGGATTTCTACCAAACGACGTGAAAAGCATGCCGATGCTGCTCTTTTTAGCACCCGCACATGGATTTGTGCCAAAACGCGTTTTAAGCATGCGCATGCATCTTTTGGTAGACGCGGACTCAGTTTTCTGCAAAACCACACGATAGGCATGCAAATGGTGCTTTTGGCAGAACGCGCGCGTGGATTTCTACCAAACGACGTGAAAAGCATGCCGATGCTGCTCTTTTTAGCACCCGCACATGGATTTGTGCCAAAGTGCGTTTTAAGCATGCGCATGCATCTTTTGGTAGACGCGGACGCAGTTTTCTGCAAAACCACACGATATGCATGCAAATGGTGCTTTTGGCAGAACGCGCGCGTGGATTTCTACCAAACGACGTGAAAAGCATGCCGATGCTGCTCTTTTTAACATCCGCACATGGATTTGTGCCAAAACGCGTTTTAAGCATGCGCATGCATCTTTTGGTAGACGCAGTTTTCTGCAAAACCACACGATAGGCATGCAAATGGTGCTTTTGGCAGAACGCGCGTGTGGATTTCTACCAAACGACGTGAAAAGCATGCCGATGCTGCTCTTTTTAGCACCCGCACATGGATTTGTGCCAAAACGCGTTTTAAGCATGCGCATGCATCTTTTGGTAGACGCGGACTCAGTTTTCTGCAAAACCACACGATAGGCATGCAAATGGTGCTTTTGGCAGAACGCGCGCGTGGATTTCTACCAAACGACGTGAAAAGCATGCCGATGCTGCTCTTTTTAGCACCCGCACATGGATTTGTGCCAAAGTGCGTTTTAAGCATGCGCATGCATCTTTTGGTAGACGCGGACGCAGTTTTCTGCAAAACCACACGATATGCATGCAAATGGTGCTTTTGGCAGAACGCGCGTGTGCATTTCTACCAAACGACGTGAAAAGCATGCCGATGCTGCTCTTTTTAGCACCCGCACATGGATTTGTGCCAAAACGCGTTTTAAGCATGAGCATGCATCTTTTGGTAGACGCGGACGCAGTTTTCTGCAAAACCACACGATATGCATGCAAATGGTGCTTTTGGCAGAACGCGCGCGTGGATTTCTACCAAACGACGTGAAAAGCATGCCGATGCTGCTCTTTTTAACATCCGCACATGGATTTGTGCCAAAGCGCGTTTTAAGCATGCGCATGCATCTTTTGGTAGACGCGGACGCAGTTTTCTGCAAAACCACACGATATGCATGCAAATGGTGCTTTTGGCAGAACGCGCGCGTGGATTTCTACCAAACGACGTGAAAAGCATGCCGATGCTGCTCTTTTTAACATCCGCACATGGATTTGTGCCAAAGCGCGTTTTAAGCATGCGCATGCATCTTTTGGTAGACGCGGACGCAGTTTTCTGCAAAACCACACGATAGGCATGCAAATGGTGCTTTTGGCAGAACGCGCGTGTGGATTTCTACCAAACGACGTGAAAAGCATGCCGATGCTGCTCTTTTTAGCACCCGCACATGGATTTGTGCCAAAACGCGTTTTAAGCATGCGCATGCATCTTTTGGTAGACGCGGACGCAGTTTTCTGCAAAACCACACGATATGCATGCAAATGGTGCTTTTGGCAGAACGCGCGCGTGGATTTCTACCAAACGACGTGAAAAGCATGCCGATGCTGCTCTTTTTAACATCCGAACATGGATTTGTGCCAAAGCGCGTTTTAAGCATGCGCATGCATCTTTTGGTAGACGCGGACGCAGTTTTCTGCAAAACCACACGATAGGCATGCAAATGGTGCTTTTTGCAGAACGCGCGTGTGGATTTCTACCAAACGACGTGAAAAGCATGCCGATGCTGCTCTTTTTAGCACCCGCACATGGATTTGTGCCAAAACGCGTTTTAAGCATGCGCATGCATCTTTTGGTAGACGCGGACGCAGTTTTCTGCAAAACCACACGATATGCATGCAAATGGTGCTTTTGGCAGAACGCGCGCGTGGATTTCTACCAAACGACGTGAAAAGCATGCCGATGCTGCTCTTTTTAACATCCGCACATGGATTTGTGCCAAAACGCGTTTTAAGCATGCGCATGCATCTTTTGGTAGACGCGGACGCAGTTTTCTGCAAAACCACACGATAGGCATGCAAATGGTGCTTTTGGCAGAACGCGCGCATGGATTTCTACCAAACGACGTGAAAAGCATGCCGATGCTGCTCTTTTTAGCACCCGCACATGGATTTGTGCCAAAACGCGTTTTTAGCATGCACATGCATCTTTTGGTAGACGCGGACGCAGTTTTCTGCAAAACCACACGATATGCATGCAAATGGTGCTTTTGGCAGAACGCGCGTGTGGATTTCTACCAAACGACGTGAAATCATGCCGATGCTGCTCTTTTTAGCACCCGCACATGGATTTGTGCCAAAACGCGTTTTAAGCATGCGCATGCATCTTTTGGTAGACGCGGACGCAGTTTTCTGCAAAACCACACGATAGGCATGCAAATGGTGCTTTTGGCAGAACGCGCGTGTGGATTTCTACCAAACGACGTGAAAAGCATGCCGATGCTGCTCTTTTTAGCACCCGCACATGGATTTGTGCCAAAGCGCGTTTTAAGCATGCGCATGCATCTTTTGGTAGACGCGGACGCAGTTTTCTGCAAAACCACACGATAGGCATGCAAATGGTGCTTTTGGCAGAACGCGCGTGTGGATTTCTACCAAACGACGTGAAAAGCATGCCGATGCTGCTCTTTTTAGCACCCGCACATGGATTTGTGCCAAAACGCGTTTTAAGCATGCGCATGCATCTTTTGGTAGACGCGGACGCAGTTTTCTGCAAAACCACACGATATGCATGCAAATGGTGCTTTTGGCAGAACGCGCGCGTGGATTTCTACCAAACGACGTGAAAAGCATGCCGATGCTGCTCTTTTTAACATCCGCACATGGATTTGTGCCAAAACGCGTTTTAAGCATGCGCATGCATCTTTTGGTAGACGCGGACGCAGTTTTCTGCAAAACCACACGATAGGCATGCAAATGGTGCTTTTGGCAGAACGCGCGCGTGGATTTCTACCAAACGACGTGAAAAGCATGCCGATGCTGCTCTTTTTAGCACCCGCACATGGATTTGTGCCAAAACGCGTTTTTAGCATGCACATGCATCTTTTGGTAGACGCGGACGCAGTTTTCTGCAAAACCACACGATATGCATGAAAATGGTGCTTTTGGCAGAACGCGCGTGTGGATTTCTACCAAACGACGTGAAAAGCATGCCGATGCTGCTCTTTTTAACATCCGCACATGGATTTGTGCCAAAACGCGTTTTAAGCATGCGCATGCATCTTTTGGTAGACGCGGACGCAGTTTTCTGCAAAACCACACGATATGCATGCAAATGGTGCTTTTGGCAGAACGCGCGCGTGGATTTCTACCAAACGACGTGAAAAGCATGCCGATGCTGCTCTTTTTAACATCCGCACATGGATTTGTGCCAAAACGCGTTTTAAGCATGCGCATGCATCTTTTGGTAGACGCGGACGCAGTTTTCTGCAAAACCACACGATAGGCATGCAAATGGTGCTTTTGGCAGAACGCGCGCGTGGATTTCTACCAAACGACGTGAAAAGCATGCCGATGCTGCTCTTTTTAGCACCCGCACATGGATTTGTGCCAAAACGCGTTTTTAGCATGCGCATGCATCTTTTGGTAGACGCGGACGCAGTTTTCTGCAAAACCACACGATATGCATGAAAATGGTGCATTTGGCAGAACGCGCGTGTGGATTTCTACCAAACGACGTGAAAAGCATGCCGATGCTGCTCTTTTTAACATCCGCACATGGATTTGTGCCAAAACGCGTTTTTAGCATGCACATGCATCTTTTGGTAGACGCGGACGCAGTTTTCTGCAAAACCACACGATATGCATGCAAATGGTGCTTTTGGCAGAACGCGCGTGTGGATTTCTACCAAACGACGTGAAAAGCATGCCGATGCTGCTCTTTTTAACATCCGCACATGGATTTGTGCCAAAGCGCGTTTTAAGCATGCGCATGCATCTTTTGGTAGACGCGGACGCAGTTTTCTGCAAAACCACACGATAGGCATGCAAATGGTGCTTTTGGCAGAACGCGCGTGTGGATTTCTACCAAACGACGTGAAAAGCATGCCGATGCTGCTCTTTCTAGCACCCGCACATGGATTTGTGCCAAAACGCGTTTTTAGCATGCACATGCATCTTTTGGTAGACGCGGACGCAGTTTTCTGCAAAACCACACGATATGCATGCAAATGGTGCTTTTGGCAGAACGCGCGTGTGGATTTCTACCAAACGACGTGAAAAGCATGCCGATGCTGCTCTTTTTAACATCCGCACATGGATTTGTGCCAAAACGCGTTTTTAGCATGCGCATGCATCTTTTGGTAGACGCGGACGCAGTTTTCTGCAAAACTACACGATATGCATGCAAATGGTGCTTTTGGCAGAACGCGCGTGTGGATTTCTACCAAACGACGTGAAAAGCATGCCGATGCTGCTCTTTTTAACATCCGCACATGGATTTGTGCCAAAACGCGTTTTAAGCATGCGCATGCATCTTTTGGTAGACGCGGACGCAGTTTTCTGCAAAACCACACGATATGCATGCAAATGGTGCTTTTGGCAGAACGCGCGCGTGGATTTCTACCAAACGACGTGAAAAGCATGCCGATGCTGCTCTTTTTAACATCCGCACATGGATTTGTGCCAAAACGCGTTTTTAGCATGCACATGCATCTTTTGGTAGACGCGGACGCAGTTTTCTGCAAAACCACACGATATGCATGCAAATGGTGCTTTTGGCAGAACGCGCGCGTGGATTTCTACCAAACGACGTGAAAAGCATGCCGATGCTGCTCTTTTTAACATCCGCGCATGGATTTGTGCCAAAGCGCGTTTTAAGCATGCGCATGCATCTTTTGGTAGACGCGGACGCAGTTTTCTGCAAAACCACACGATAGGCATGCAAATGGTGCTTTTTGCAGAACGCGCGTGTGGATTTCTACCAAACGACGTGAAAAGCATGCCGATGCTGCTCTTTTTAGCACCCGCACATGGATTTGTGCCAAAACGCGTTTTAAGCATGCGCATGCATCTTTTGGTAGACGCGGACGCAGTTTTCTGCAAAACCACACGATATGCATGCAAATGGTGCTTTTGGCAGAACGCGCGCGTGGATTTCTACCAAACGACGTGAAAAGCATGCCGATGCTGCTCTTTTTAACATCCGCACATGGATTTGTGCCAAAACGCGTTTTAAGCATGCGCATGCATCTTTTGGTAGACGCGGACGCAGTTTTCTGCAAAACCACACGATAGGCATGCAAATGGTGCTTTTGGCAGAACGCGCGCATGGATTTCTACCAAACGACGTGAAAAGCATGCCGATGCTGCTCTTTTTAGCACCCGCACATGGATTTGTGCCAAAACGCGTTTTTAGCATGCACATGCATCTTTTGGTAGACGCGGACGCAGTTTTCTGCAAAACCACACGATATGCATGCAAATGGTGCTTTTGGCAGAACGCGCGTGTGGATTTCTACCAAACGACGTGAAAAGCATGCCGATGCTGCTCTTTTTAGCACCCGCACATGGATTTGTGCCAAAACGCGTTTTAAGCATGCGCATGCATGTTTTGGTAGACGCGGACGCAGTTTTCTGCAAAACCACACGATAGGCATGCAAATGGTGCTTTTGGCAGAACGCGCGTGTGGATTTCTACCAAACGACGTGAAAAGCATGCCGATGCTGCTCTTTTTAGCACCCGCACATGGATTTGTGCCAAAGCGCGTTTTAAGCATGCGCATGCATCTTTTGGTAGACGCGGACGCAGTTTTCTGCAAAACCACACGATATGCATGCAAATGGTGCTTTTGGCAGAACGCGCGTGTGGATTTCTACCAAACGACGTGAAAAGCATGCCGATGCTGCTCTTTTTAACATCCGCACATGGATTTGTGCCAAAACGCGTTTTTAGCATGCACATGCATCTTTTGGTAGACGCGGACGCAGTTTTCTGCAAAACCACACGATATGCATGCAAATGGTGCTTTTGGCAGAACGCGCGTGTGGATTTCTACCAAACGACGTGAAAAGCATGCCGATGCTGCTCTTTTTAACATCCGCACATGGATTTGTGCCAAAGCGCGTTTTAAGCATGCGCATGCATCTTTTGGTAGACGCGGACGCAGTTTTCTGCAAAACCACACGATAGGCATGCAAATGGTGCTTTTGGCAGAACGCGCGTGTGGATTTCTACCAAACGACGTGAAAAGCATGCCGATGCTGCTCTTTTTAGCACCCGCACATGGATTTGTGCCAAAACGCGTTTTAAGCATGCGCATGCATCTTTTGGTAGACGCGGACGCAGTTTTCTGCAAAACCACACGATATGCATGCAAATGGTGCTTTTGGCAGAACGCGCGCGTGGATTTCTACCAAACGACGTGAAAAGCATGCCGATGCTGCTCTTTTTAACATCCGCACATGGATTTGTGCCAAAGCGCGTTTTAAGCATGCGCATGCATCTTTTGGTAGACGCGGACGCAGTTTTCTGCAAAACCACACGATAGGCATGCAAATGGTGCTTTTTGCAGAACGCGCGTGTGGATTTCTACCAAACGACGTGAAAAGCATGCCGATGCTGCTCTTTTTAGCACCCGCACATGGATTTGTGCCAAAACGCGTTTTAAGCATGCGCATGCATCTTTTGGTAGACGCGGACGCAGTTTTCTGCAAAACCACACGATATGCATGCAAATGGTGCTTTTGGCAGAACGCGCGCGTGGATTTCTACCAAACGACGTGAAAAGCATGCCGATGCTGCTCTTTTTAACATCCGCACATGGATTTGTGCCAAAACGCGTTTTAAGCATGCGCATGCATCTTTTGGTAGACGCGGACGCAGTTTTCTGCAAAACCACACGATAGGCATGCAAATGGTGCTTTTGGCAGAACGCGCGCATGGATTTCTACCAAACGACGTGAAAAGCATGCCGATGCTGCTCTTTTTAGCACCCGCACATGGATTTGTGCCAAAACGCGTTTTTAGCATGCACATGCATCTTTTGGTAGACGCGGACGCAGTTTTCTGCAAAACCACACGATATGCATGCAAATGGTGCTTTTGGCAGAACGCGCGTGTGGATTTCTACCAAACGACGTGAAAAGCATGCCGATGCTGCTCTTTTTAGCACCCGCACATGGATTTGTGCCAAAACGCGTTTTAAGCATGCGCATGCATGTTTTGGTAGACGCGGACGCAGTTTTCTGCAAAACCACACGATAGGCATGCAAATGGTGCTTTTGGCAGAACGCGCGTGTGGATTTCTACCAAACGACGTGAAAAGCATGCCGATGCTGCTCTTTTTAGCACCCGCACATGGATTTGTGCCAAAGCGCGTTTTAAGCATGCGCATGCATCTTTTGGTAGACGCGGACGCAGTTTTCTGCAAAACCACACGATATGCATGCAAATGGTGCTTTTGGCAGAACGCGCGTGTGGATTTCTACCAAACGACGTGAAAAGCATGCCGATGCTGCTCTTTTTAGCACCCGCACATGGATATGTGCCAAAACGCGTTTTAAGCATGCGCATGCATCTTTTGGTAGACGCGGACGCAGTTTCTGCAAAACCACACGATATGCATGCAAATGGTGCTTTTGGCAGAACGCGCGTGTGGATTTCTACCAAACGACGTGAAAAGCATGCCGATGCTGCTCTTTTTAGCACCCGCACATGGATTTGTGCCAAAACGCGTTTTAAGCATGCGCATGCATCTTTTGGTAGACGCGGACGCAGTTTTCTGCAAAACCACACGATATGCATGCAAATGGTGCTTTTGGCAGAACGCGCGCGTGGATTTCTACCAAACGACGTGAAAAGCATGCCGATGCTGCTCTTTTTAACATCCGCACATGGATTTGTGCCAAAGCGCGTTTTAAGCATGCGCATGCATCTTTGGTAGACGCGGACGCAGTTTTCTGCAAAACCACACGATATGCATGCAAATGGTGCTTTTGGCAGAACGCGCGTGTGGATTTCTACCAAACGACGTGAAAAGCATGCCGATGCTGCTCTTTTTAACATCCGCACATGGATTTGTGCCAAAGCGCGTTTTAAGCATGCGCATGCATCTTTTGGTAGACGCGGACGCAGTTTTCTGCAAAACCACACGATAGGCATGCAAATGGTGCTTTTGGCAGAACGCGCGTGTGGATTTCTACCAAACGACGTGAAAAGCATGCCGATGCTGCTCTTTTTAGCACCCGCACATGGATTTGTGCCAAAACGCGTTTTAAGCATGCGCATGCATCTTTTGGTAGACGCGGACGCAGTTTTCTGCAAAACCACACGATATGCATGCAAATGGTGCTTTTGGCAGAACGCGCGCGTGGATTTCTACCAAACGACGTGAAAAGCATGCCGATGCTGCTCTTTTTAGCACCCGCACATGGATTTGTGCCAAAACGCGTTTTAAGCATGCGCATGCATCTTTTGGTAGACGCGGACGCAGTTTTCTGCAAAACCACACGATATGCATGCAAATGGTGCTTTTGGCAGAACGCGCGCGTGGATTTCTACCAAACGACGTGAAAAGCATGCCGATGCTGCTCTTTTTAACATCCGCACATGGATTTGTGCCAAAGCGCGTTTTAAGCATGCGCATGCATCTTTTGGTAGACGCGGACGCAGTTTTCTGCAAAACCACACGATAGGCATGCAAATGGTGCTTTTGGCAGAACGCGCGTGTGGATTTCTACCAAACGACGTGAAAAGCATGCCGATGCTGCTCTTTTTAGCACCCGCACATGGATTTGTGCCAAAACGCGTTTTAAGCATGCGCATGCATCTTTTGGTAGACGCGGACGCAGTTTTCTGCAAAACCACACGATATGCATGCAAATGGTGCTTTTGGCAGAACGCGCGCGTGGATTTCTACCAAACGACGTGAAAAGCATGCCGATGCTGCTCTTTTTAACATCCGCACATGGATTTGTGCCAAAACGCGTTTTAAGCATGCGCATGCATCTTTTGGTAGACGCGGACGCAGTTTTCTGCAAAACCACACGATAGGCATGCAAATGGTGCTTTTGGCAGAACGCGCGCGTGGATTTCTACCAAACGACGTGAAAAGCATGCCGATGCTGCTCTTTTTAGCACCCGCACATGGATTTGTGCCAAAACGCGTTTTTAGCATGCACATGCATCTTTTGGTAGACGCGGACGCAGTTTTCTGCAAAACCACACGATATGCATGCAAATGGTGCTTTTGGCAGAACGCGTGTGGATTTCTACCAAACGACGTGAAAAGCATGCCGATGCTGCTCTTTTTAGCACCCGCACATGGATTTGTGCCAAAACGCGTTTTAAGCATGCGCATGCATCTTTTGGTAGACGCGGACGCAGTTTTCTGCAAAACCACACGATATGCATGCAAATGGTGCTTTTGGCAGAACGCGCGTGTGGATTTCTACCAAACGACGTGAAAAGCATGCCGATGCTGCTCTTTTTAGCACCCGCACATGGATTTGTGCCAAAGCGCGTTTTAAGCATGCGCATGCATCTTTTGGTAGACGCGGACGCAGTTTTCTGCAAAACCACACGATAGGCATGCAAATGGTGCTTTTGGCAGAACGCGCGTGTGGATTTCTACCAAACGACGTGAAAAGCATGCCGATGCTGCTCTTTTTAGCACCCGCACATGGATTTGTGCCAAAACGCGTTTTAAGCATGCGCATGCATCTTTTGGTAGACGCGGACGCAGTTTTCTGCAAAACCACACGATATGCATGCAAATGGTGCTTTTGGCAGAACGCGCGCGTGGATTTCTACCAAACGACGTGAAAAGCATGCCGATGCTGCTCTTTTTAACATCCGCACATGGATTTGTGCCAAAACGCGTTTTTAGCATGCACATGCATCTTTTGGTAGACGCGGACGCAGTTTTCTGCAAAACCACACGATATGCATGCAAATGGTGCTTTTGGCAGAACGCGCGCGTGGATTTCTACCAAACGACGTGAAAAGCATGCCGATGCTGCTCTTTTTAACATCCGCACATGGATTTGTGCCAAAACGCGTTTTAAGCATGCGCATGCATCTTTTGGTAGACGCAGTTTTCTGCAAAACCACACGATAGGCATGCAAATGGTGCTTTTGGCAGAACGCGCGTGTGGATTTCTACCAAACGACGTGAAAAGCATGCCGATGCTGCTCTTTTTAGCACCCGCACATGGATTTGTGCCAAAACGCGTTTTAAGCATGCGCATGCATCTTTTGGTAGACGCGGACTCAGTTTTCTGCAAAACCACACGATAGGCATGCAAATGGTGCTTTTGGCAGAACGCGCGCGTGGATTTCTACCAAACGACGTGAAAAGCATGCCGATGCTGCTCTTTTTAGCACCCGCACATGGATTTGTGCCAAAGTGCGTTTTAAGCATGCGCATGCATCTTTTGGTAGACGCGGACGCAGTTTTCTGCAAAACCACACGATATGCATGCAAATGGTGCTTTTGGCAGAACGCGCGTGTGCATTTCTACCAAACGACGTGAAAAGCATGCCGATGCTGCTCTTTTTAGCACCCGCACATGGATTTGTGCCAAAACGCGTTTTAAGCATGAGCATGCATCTTTTGGTAGACGCGGACGCAGTTTTCTGCAAAACCACACGATATGCATGCAAATGGTGCTTTTGGCAGAACGCGCGCGTGGATTTCTACCAAACGACGTGAAAAGCATGCCGATGCTGCTCTTTTTAACATCCGCACATGGATTTGTGCCAAAGCGCGTTTTAAGCATGCGCATGCATCTTTTGGTAGACGCGGACGCAGTTTTCTGCAAAACCACACGATATGCATGCAAATGGTGCTTTTGGCAGAACGCGCGCGTGGATTTCTACCAAACGACGTGAAAAGCATGCCGATGCTGCTCTTTTTAGCACCCGCACATGGATTTGTGCCAAAACGCGTTTTAAGCATGCGCATGCATCTTTTGGTAGACGCGGACGCAGTTTTCTGCAAAACCACACGATAGGCATGCAAATGGTGCTTTTGGCAGAACGCGCGTGTGGATTTCTACCAAACGACGTGAAAAGCATGCCGATGCTGCTCTTTTTAACATCCGCACATGGATTTGTGCCAAAGCGCGTTTTAAGCATGTGCATGCATCTTTTGGTAGACGCGGACGCAGTTTTCTGCAAAACCACACGATAGGAATGCAAATGGTGCTTTTGGCAGAACGCGCGTGTGGATTTCTACCAAACGACGTGAAAAGCATGCCGATGCTGCTCTTTTTAGCACCCGCACATGGATTTGTGCCAAAACGCGTTTTAAGCATGCGCATGCATCTTTTGGTAGACGCGGACGCAGTTTTCTGCAAAACCACACGATATGCATGCAAATGGTGCTTTTGGCAGAACGCGCGCGTGGATTTCTACCAAACGACGTGAAAAGCATGCCGATGCTGCTCTTTTTAACATCCGCACATGGATTTGTGCCAAAACGCGTTTTTAGCATGCACATGCATCTTTTGGTAGACGCGGACGCAGTTTTCTGCAAAACCACACGATATGCATGCAAATGGTGCTTTTGGCAGAACGCGCGTGTGGATTTCTACCAAACGACGTGAAAAGCATGCCGATGCTGCTCTTTTTAACATCCGCACATGGATTTGTGCCAAAACGCGTTTTTAGCATGCACATGCATCTTTTGGTAGACGCGGACGCAGTTTTCTGCAAAACCACACGATATGCATGCAAATGGTGCTTTTGGCAGAACGCGCGTGTGGATTTCTACCAAACGACGTGAAAAGCATGCCGATGCTGCTCTTTTTAACATCCGCACATGGATTTGTGCCAAAACGCGTTTTTAGCATGCACATGCATCTTTTGGTAGACGCGGACGCAGTTTTCTGCAAAACCACACGATATGCATGCAAATGGTGCTTTTGGCAGAACGCGCGTGTGGATTTCTACCAAACGACGTGAAAAGCATGCCGATGCTGCTCTTTTTAACATCCGCACATGGATTTGTGCCAAAACGCGTTTTTAGCATGCGCATGCATCTTTTGGTAGACGCGGACGCAGTTTTCTGCAAAACCACACGATATGCATGCAAATGGTGCTTTTGGCAGAACGCGCGTGTGGATTTCTACCAAACGACGTGAAAAGCATGCCGATGCTGCTCTTTTTAACATCCGCACATGGATTTGTGCCAAAGCGCGTTTTAAGCATGCGCATGCATCTTTTGGTAGACGCGGACGCAGTTTTCTGCAAAACCACACGATAGGCATGCAAATGGTGCTTTTGGCAGAACGCGCGTGTGGATTTCTACCAAACGACGTGAAAAGCATGCCGATGCTGCTCTTTTTAGCACCCGCACATGGATTTGTGCCAAAACGCGTTTTAAGCATGCGCATGCATCTTTTGGTAGACGCGGACGCAGTTTTCTGCAAAACCACACGATATGCATGCAAATGGTGCTTTTGGCAGAACGCGCGCGTGGATTTCTACCAAACGACGTGAAAAGCATGCCGATGCTGCTCTTTTTAACATCCGAACATGGATTTGTGCCAAAGCGCGTTTTAAGCATGCGCATGCATCTTTTGGTAGACGCGGACGCAGTTTTCTGCAAAACCACACGATATGCATGCAAATGGTGCTTTTGGCAGAACGCGCGCGTCGATTTCTACCAAACGACGTGAAAAGCATGCCGATGCTGCTCTTTTTAACATCCGCACATGGATTTGTGCCAAAGCGCGTTTTAAGCATGCGCATGCATCTTTTGGTAGACGCGGACGCAGTTTTCTGCAAAACCACACGATATGCATGCAAATGGTGCTTTTGGCAGAACGCGCGCGTGGATTTCTACCAAACGACGTGAAAAGCATGCCGATGCTGCTCTTTTTAGCACCCGCACATGGATTTGTGCCAAAACGCGTTTTAAGCATGCGCATGCATCTTTTGGTAGACGCGGACGCAGTTTTCTGCAAAACCACACGATAGGCATGCAAATGGTGCTTTTGGCAGAACGCGCGTGTGGATTTCTACCAAACGACGTGAAAAGCATGCCGATGCTGCTCTTTTTAACATCCGCACATGGATTTGTGCCAAAGCGCGTTTTAAGCATGTGCATGCATCTTTTGGTAGACGCGGACGCAGTTTTCTGCAAAACCACACGATAGGAATGCAAATGGTGCTTTTGGCAGAACGCGCGTGTGGATTTCTACCAAACGACGTGAAAAGCATGCCGATGCTGCTCTTTTTAGCACCCGCACATGGATTTGTGCCAAAACGCGTTTTTAGCATGCACATGCATCTTTTGGTAGACGCGGACGCAGTTTTCTGCAAAACCACACGATATGCATGCAAATGGTGCTTTTGGCAGAACGCGCGTGTGGATTTCTACCAAACGACGTGAAAAGCATGCCGATGCTGCTCTTTTTAGCACCCGCACATGGATTTGTGCCAAAGCGCGTTTTTAGCATGCACATGCATCTTTTGGTAGACGCGGACGCAGTTTTCTGCAAAACCACACGATATGCATGCAAATGGTGCTTTTGGCAGAACGCGCGTGTGGATTTCTACCAAACGACGTGAAAAGCATGCCGATGCTGCTCTTTTTAACATCCGCACATGGATTTGTGCCAAAACGCGTTTTTAGCATGCACATGCATCTTTTGGTAGACGCGGACGCAGTTTTCTGCAAAACCACACGATATGCATGCAAATGGTGCTTTTGGCAGAACGCGCGCGTGGATTTCTACCAAACGACGTGAAAAGCATGCCGATGCTGCTCTTTTTAACATCCGCACATGGATTTGTGCCAAAGCGCGTTTTAAGCATGCGCATGCATCTTTTGGTAGACGCGGACGCAGTTTTCTGCAAAACCACACGATATGCATGCAAATGGTGCTTTTGGCAGAACGCGCGCGTGGATTTCTACCAAACGACGTGAAAAGCATGCCGATGCTGCTCTTTTTAGCACCCGCACATGGATTTGTGCCAAAACGCGTTTTAAGCATGCGCATGCATCTTTTGGTAGACGCGGACGCAGTTTTCTGCAAAACCACACGATAGGCATGCAAATGGTGCTTTTGGCAGAACGCGCGTGTGGATTTCTACCAAACGACGTGAAAAGCATGCCGATGCTGCTGTTTTTAACATCCGCACATGGATTTGTGCCAAAGCGCGTTTTAAGCATGTGCATGCATCTTTTGGTAGACGCGGACGCAGTTTTCTGCAAAACCACACGATATGCATGCAAATGGTGCTTTTGGCAGAACGCGCGTGTGGATTTCTACCAAACGACGTGAAAAGCATGCCGATGCTGCTCTTTTTAGCACCCGCACATGGATTTGTGCCAAAGCGCGTTTTAAGCATGCGCATGCATCTTTTGGTAGACGCGGACGCAGTTTTCTGCAAAACCACACGATAGGCATGCAAATGGTGCTTTTGGCAGAACGCGCGTGTGGATTTCTACCAAACGACGTGAAAAGCATGCCGATGCTGCTCTTTTTAGCACCCGCACATGGATTTGTGCCAAAACGCGTTTTAAGCATGCGCATGCATCTTTTGGTAGACGCGGACGCAGTTTTCTGCAAAACCACACGATATGCATGCAAATGGTGCTTTTGGCAGAACGCGCGCGTGGATTTCTACCAAACGACGTGAAAAGCATGCCGATGCTGCTCTTTTTAACATCCGCACATGGATTTGTGCCAAAACGCGTTTTTAGCATGCACATGCATCTTTTGGTAGACGCGGACGCAGTTTTCTGCAAAACCACACGATATGCATGCAAATGGTGCTTTTGGCAGAACGCGCGTGTGGATTTCTACCAAACGACGTGAAAAGCATGCCGATGCTGCTCTTTTTAACATCCGCACATGGATTTGTGCCAAAACGCGTTTTTAGCATGCACATGCATCTTTTGGTAGACGCGGACGCAGTTTTCTGCAAAACCACACGATATGCATGCAAATGGTGCTTTTGGCAGAACGCGCGTGTGGATTTCTACCAAACGACGTGAAAAGCATGCCGATGCTGCTCTTTTTAACATCCGCACATGGATTTGTGCCAAAACGCGTTTTTAGCATGCACATGCATCTTTTGGTAGACGCGGACGCAGTTTTCTGCAAAACCACACGATATGCATGCAAATGGTGCTTTTGGCAGAACGCGCGTGTGGATTTCTACCAAACGACGTGAAAAGCATGCCGATGCTGCTCTTTTCAACATCCGCACATGGATTTGTGCCAAAACGCGTTTTTAGCATGCACATGCATCTTTTGGTAGACGCGGACGCAGTTTTCTGCAAAACCACACGATATGCATGCAAATGGTGCTTTTGGCAGAACGCGCGTGTGGATTTCTACCAAACGACGTGAAAAGCATGCCGATGCTGCTCTTTTTAACATCCGCACATGGATTTGTGCCAAAACGCGTTTTTAGCATGCGCATGCATCTTTTGGTAGACGCGGACGCAGTTTTCTGCAAAACCACACGATATGCATGCAAATGGTGCTTTTGGCAGAACGCGCGTGTGGATTTCTACCAAACGACGTGAAAAGCATGCCGATGCTGCTCTTTTTAACATCCGCACATGGATTTGTGCCAAAGCGCGTTTTAAGCATGCGCATGCATCTTTTGGTAGACGCGGACGCAGTTTTCTGCAAAACCACACGATAGGCATGCAAATGGTGCTTTTGGCAGAACGCGCGTGTGGATTTCTACCAAACGACGTGAAAAGCATGCCGATGCTGCTCTTTTTAGCACCCGCACATGGATTTGTGCCAAAACGCGTTTTAAGCATGCGCATTCATCTTTTGGTAGACGCGGACGCAGTTTTCTGCAAAACCACACGATATGCATGCAAATGGTGCTTTTGGCAGAACGCGCGCGTGGATTTCTACCAAACGACGTGAAAAGCATGCCGATGCTGCTCTTTTTAACATCCGAACATGGATTTGTGCCAAAGCGCGTTTTAAGCATGCGCATGCATCTTTTGGTAGACGCGGACGCAGTTTTCTGCAAAACCACACGATAGGCATGCAAATGGTGCTTTTTGCAGAACGCGCGTGTGGATTTCTACCAAACGACGTGAAAAGCATGCCGATGCTGCTCTTTTTAGCACCCGCACATGGATTTGTGCCAAAACGCGTTTTAAGCATGCGCATGCATCTTTTGGTAGACGCGGACGCAGTTTTCTGCAAAACCACACGATATGCATGCAAATGGTGCTTTTGGCAGAACGCGCGCGTGGATTTCTACCAAACGACGTGAAAAGCATGCCGATGCTGCTCTTTTTAACATCCGCACATGGATTTGTGCCAAAACGCGTTTTAAGCATGCGCATGCATCTTTTGGTAGACGCGGACGCAGTTTTCTGCAAAACCACACGATAGGCATGCAAATGGTGCTTTTGGCAGAACGCGCGCATGGATTTCTACCAAACGACGTGAAAAGCATGCCGATGCTGCTCTTTTTAGCACCCGCACATGGATTTGTGCCAAAACGCGTTTTTAGCATGCACATGCATCTTTTGGTAGACGCGGACGCAGTTTTCTGCAAAACCACACGATATGCATGCAAATGGTGCTTTTGGCAGAACGCGCGTGTGGATTTCTACCAAACGACGTGAAAAGCATGCCGATGCTGCTCTTTTTAGCACCCGCACATGGATTTGTGCCAAAGCGCGTTTTAAGCATGCGCATGCATCTTTTGGTAGACGCGGACGCAGTTTTCTGCAAAACCACACGATAGGCATGCAAATGGTGCTTTTGGCAGAACGCGCGTGTGGATTTCTACCAAACGACGTGAAAAGCATGCCGATGCTGCTCTTTTTAGCACCCGCACATGGATTTGTGCCAAAACGCGTTTTAAGCATGCGCATTCATCTTTTGGTAGACGCGGACGCAGTTTTCTGCAAAACCACACGATATGCATGCAAATGGTGCTTTTGGCAGAACGCGCGCGTGGATTTCTACCAAACGACGTGAAAAGCATGCCGATGCTGCTCTTTTTAACATCCGAACATGGATTTGTGCCAAAGCGCGTTTTAAGCATGCGCATGCATCTTTTGGTAGACGCGGACGCAGTTTTCTGCAAAACCACACGATAGGCATGCAAATGGTGCTTTTTGCAGAACGCGCGTGTGGATTTCTACCAAACGACGTGAAAAGCATGCCGATGCTGCTCTTTTTAGCACCCGCACATGGATTTGTGCCAAAACGCGTTTTAAGCATGCGCATGCATCTTTTGGTAGACGCGGACGCAGTTTTCTGCAAAACCACACGATATGCATGCAAATGGTGCTTTTGGCAGAACGCGCGCGTGGATTTCTACCAAACGACGTGAAAAGCATGCCGATGCTGCTCTTTTTAACATCCGCACATGGATTTGTGCCAAAACGCGTTTTAAGCATGCGCATGCATCTTTTGGTAGACGCGGACGCAGTTTTCTGCAAAACCACACGATAGGCATGCAAATGGTGCTTTTGGCAGAACGCGCGCATGGATTTCTACCAAACGACGTGAAAAGCATGCCGATGCTGCTCTTTTTAGCACCCGCACATGGATTTGTGCCAAAACGCGTTTTTAGCATGCACATGCATCTTTTGGTAGACGCGGACGCAGTTTTCTGCAAAACCACACGATATGCATGCAAATGGTGCTTTTGGCAGAACGCGCGTGTGGATTTCTACCAAACGACGTGAAAAGCATGCCGATGCTGCTCTTTTTAGCACCCGCACATGGATTTGTGCCAAAACGCGTTTTAAGCATGCGCATGCATCTTTTGGTAGACGCGGACGCAGTTTTCTGCAAAACCACACGATAGGCATGCAAATGGTGCTTTTGGCAGAACGCGCGTGTGGATTTCTACCAAACGACGTGAAAAGCATGCCGATGCTGCTCTTTTTAGCACCCGCACATGGATTTGTGCCAAAGCGCGTTTTAAGCATGCGCATGCATCTTTTGGTAGACGCGGACGCAGTTTTCTGCAAAACCACACGATAGGCATGCAAATGGTGCTTTTGGCAGAACGCGCGTGTGGATTTCTACCAAACGACGTGAAAAGCATGCCGATGCTGCTCTTTTTAGCACCCGCACATGGATTTGTGCCAAAACGCGTTTTAAGCATGCGCATGCATCTTTTGGTAGACGCGGACGCAGTTTTCTGCAAAACCACACGATATGCATGCAAATGGTGCTTTTGGCAGAACGCGCGCGTGGATTTCTACCAAACGACGTGAAAAGCATGCCGATGCTGCTCTTTTTAACATCCGCACATGGATTTGTGCCAAAACGCGTTTTAAGCATGCGCATGCATCTTTTGGTAGACGCGGACGCAGTTTTCTGCAAAACCACACGATAGGCATGCAAATGGTGCTTTTGGCAGAACGCGCGCGTGGATTTCTACCAAACGACGTGAAAAGCATGCCGATGCTGCTCTTTTTAGCACCCGCACATGGATTTGTGCCAAAACGCGTTTTTAGCATGCACATGCATCTTTTGGTAGACGCGGACGCAGTTTTCTGCAAAACCACACGATATGCATGAAAATGGTGCTTTTGGCAGAACGCGCGTGTGGATTTCTACCAAACGACGTGAAAAGCATGCCGATGCTGCTCTTTTTAACATCCGCACATGGATTTGTGCCAAAACGCGTTTTAAGCATGCGCATGCATCTTTTGGTAGACGCGGACGCAGTTTTCTGCAAAACCACACGATATGCATGCAAATGGTGCTTTTGGCAGAACGCGCGCGTGGATTTCTACCAAACGACGTGAAAAGCATGCCGATGCTGCTCTTTTTAACATCCGCACATGGATTTGTGCCAAAACGCGTTTTAAGCATGCGCATGCATCTTTTGGTAGACGCGGACGCAGTTTTCTGCAAAACCACACGATAGGCATGCAAATGGTGCTTTTGGCAGAACGCGCGCGTGGATTTCTACCAAACGACGTGAAAAGCATGCCGATGCTGCTCTTTTTAGCACCCGCACATGGATTTGTGCCAAAACGCGTTTTTAGCATGCGCATGCATCTTTTGGTAGACGCGGACGCAGTTTTCTGCAAAACCACACGATATGCATGAAAATGGTGCTTTTGGCAGAACGCGCGTGTGGATTTCTACCAAACGACGTGAAAAGCATGCCGATGCTGCTCTTTTTAACATCCGCACATGGATTTGTGCCAAAACGCGTTTTTAGCATGCACATGCATCTTTTGGTAGACGCGGACGCAGTTTTCTGCAAAACCACACGATATGCATGCAAATGGTGCTTTTGGCAGAACGCGCGTGTGGATTTCTACCAAACGACGTGAAAAGCATGCCGATCCTGCTCTTTTTAACATCCGCACATGGATTTGTGCCAAAGCGCGTTTTAAGCATGCGCATGCATCTTTTGGTAGACGCGGACGCAGTTTTCTGCAAAACCACACGATAGGCATGCAAATGGTGCTTTTGGCAGAACGCGCGTGTGGATTTCTACCAAACGACGTGAAAAGCATGCCGATGCTGCTCTTTCTAGCACCCGCACATGGATTTGTGCCAAAACGCGTTTTTAGCATGCACATGCATCTCTTGGTAGACGCGGACGCAGTTTTCTGCAAAACCACACGATATGCATGCAAATGGTGCTTTTGGCAGAACGCGCGTGTGGATTTCTACCAAACGACGTGAAAAGCATGCCGATGCTGCTCTTTTTAACATCCGCACATGGATTTGTGCCAAAACGCGTTTTTAGCATGCGCATGCATCTTTTGGTAGACGCGGACGCAGTTTTCTGCAAAACTACACGATATGCATGCAAATGGTGCTTTTGGCAGAACGCGCGTGTGGATTTCTACCAAACGACGTGAAAAGCATGCCGATGCTGCTCTTTTTAACATCCGCACATGGATTTGTGCCAAAACGCGTTTTAAGCATGCGCATGCATCTTTTGGTAGACGCGGACGCAGTTTTCTGCAAAACCACACGATATGCATGCAAATGGTGCTTTTGGCAGAACGCGCGCGTGGATTTCTACCAAACGACGTGAAAAGCATGCCGATGCTGCTCTTTTTAACATCCGCACATGGATTTGTGCCAAAACGCGTTTTTAGCATGCACATGCATCTTTTGGTAGACGCGGACGCAGTTTTCTGCAAAACCACACGATATGCATGCAAATGGTGCTTTTGGCAGAACGCGCGCGTGGATTTCTACCAAACGACGTGAAAAGCATGCCGATGCTGCTCTTTTTAACATCCGCACATGGATTTGTGCCAAAGCGCGTTTTAAGCATGCGCATGCATCTTTTGGTAGACGCGGACGCAGTTTTCTGCAAAACCACACGATAGGCATGCAAATGGTGCTTTTTGCAGAACGCGCGTGTGGATTTCTACCAAACGACGTGAAAAGCATGCCGATGCTGCTCTTTTTAGCACCCGCACATGGATTTGTGCCAAAACGCGTTTTAAGCATGCGCATGCATCTTTTGGTAGACGCGGACGCAGTTTTCTGCAAAACCACACGATATGCATGCAAATGGTGCTTTTGGCAGAACGCGCGCGTGGATTTCTACCAAACGACGTGAAAAGCATGCCGATGCTGCTCTTTTTAACATCCGCACATGGATTTGTGCCAAAACGCGTTTTAAGCATGCGCATGCATCTTTTGGTAGACGCGGACGCAGTTTTCTGCAAAACCACACGATAGGCATGCAAATGGTGCTTTTGGCAGAACGCGCGCATGGATTTCTACCAAACGACGTGAAAAGCATGCCGATGCTGCTCTTTTTAGCACCCGCACATGGATTTGTGCCAAAACGCGTTTTTAGCATGCACATGCATCTTTTGGTAGACGCGGACGCAGTTTTCTGCAAAACCACACGATATGCATGCAAATGGTGCTTTTGGCAGAACGCGCGTGTGGATTTCTACCAAACGACGTGAAAAGCATGGCGATGCTGCTCTTTTTAGCACCCGCACATGGATTTGTGCCAAAACGCGTTTTAAGCATGCGCATGCATGTTTTGGTAGACGCGGACGCAGTTTTCTGCAAAACCACACGATAGGCATGCAAATGGTGCTTTTGGCAGAACGCGCGTGTGGATTTCTACCAAACGACGTGAAAAGCATGCCGATGCTGCTCTTTTTAGCACCCGCACATGGATTTGTGCCAAAGCGCCTTTTAAGCATGCGCATGCATCTTTTGGTAGACGCGGACGCAGTTTTCTGCAAAACCACACGATATGCATGCAAATGGTGCTTTTGGCAGAACGCGCGTGTGGATTTCTACCAAACGACGTGAAAAGCATGCCGATGCTGCTCTTTTTAACATCCGCACATGGATTTGTGCCAAAACGCGTTTTTAGCATGCACATGCATCTTTTGGTAGACGCGGACGCAGTTTTCTGCAAAACCACACGATATGCATGCAAATGGTGCTTTTGGCAGAACGCGCGTGTGGATTTCTACCAAACGACGTGAAAAGCATGCCGATGCTGCTCTTTTTAACATCCGCACATGGATTTGTGCCAAAGCGCGTTTTAAGCATGCGCATGCATCTTTTGGTAGACGCGGACGCAGTTTTCTGCAAAACCACACGATAGGCATGCAAATGGTGCTTTTGGCAGAACGCGCGTGTGGATTTCTACCAAACGACGTGAAAAGCATGCCGATGCTGCTCTTTCTAGCACCCGCACATGGATTTGTGCCAAAACGCGTTTTTAGCATGCACATGCATCTCTTGGTAGACGCGGACGCAGTTTTCTGCAAAACCACACGATATGCATGCAAATGGTGCTTTTGGCAGAACGCGCGTGTGGATTTCTACCAAACGACGTGAAAAGCATGCCGATGCTGCTCTTTTTAACATCCGCACATGGATTTGTGCCAAAACGCGTTTTTAGCATGCGCATGCATCTTTTGGTAGACGCGGACGCAGTTTTCTGCAAAACTACACGATATGCATGCAAATGGTGCTTTTGGCAGAACGCGCGTGTGGATTTCTACCAAACGACGTGAAAAGCATGCCGATGCTGCTCTTTTTAACATCCGCACATGGATTTGTGCCAAAACGCGTTTTAAGCATGCGCATGCATCTTTTGGTAGACGCGGACGCAGTTTTCTGCAAAACCACACGATATGCATGCAAATGGTGCTTTTGGCAGAACGCGCGCGTGGATTTCTACCAAACGACGTGAAAAGCATGCCGATGCTGCTCTTTTTAACATCCGCACATGGATTTGTGCCAAAACGCGTTTTTAGCATGCACATGCATCTTTTGGTAGACGCGGACGCAGTTTTCT
>NW_027460755.1:0-34287 GCF_050947875.1 Dermacentor variabilis | reverse complement strand
GCAGTTTTCTGCAAAACCACACGATATGCATGCAAATGGTGCTTTTGGCAGAACGCGCACGTGGATTTCTACCAAACGACGTGAAAAGCATGCCGATGCTGCTCTTTTTAGCACCCGCACATGGATTTGTGCCAAAACGCGTTTTAAGCATGCACATGCATCTTTTGGTAGACGCGGACGCAGTTTTCTGCAAAACCACACGATATGCATGCAAATGGTGCTTTTGGCAGAACGCGCACGTGGATTTCTACCAAACGACGTGAAAAGCATGCCGATGCTGCTCTTTTTAGCACCCGCACATGGATTTGTGCAAAAACGCGGTTTCAGCATGCACATGCATCTTTTGGTTGACGCGGACACAGTTTTCTGCAAAACCACACGATATGCATGCAAATGGTGCTTTTGGAAGAACGTGCACGTGGATTTCTACCAAACGACGTGAAAAGCATGCCGATGCTGCTCTTTTTAGCACCCGCACATGGATTTGCGCCAAAACGCGTTTTAAGCATGCACATGCATCTTTTGGTAGACGCGGACGCAGTTTTCTGCAAAACCACACGATATGCATGCAAATGGTGCTTTTGGCAGAACGCGCACGTGGATTTCTACCAAAGACGTGAAAAGCATGCCGATGCTGCTCTTTTTAGCACCCGCACATGGATTTGTGCCAAAACGCGTTTTAAGCATGCACATGCATCTTTTGGTAGACGCGGATGCAGTTTTCTGCAAAACCACACGATATGCATGCAAATGGTGCTTTTGGCAGAACGCGCACGTGGATTTCTACCAAACGACGCGAAAAGCATGCCGATGCTGCTCTTTTTAGCACCCGCACATGGATTTGTGGCAAAACGCGTTTTAAGCATGCACATGCATCTTTTGGTAGACGCGGACTCAGTTTTCTGCAAAACCACACGATATGCATGCAAATGGTGCTTTTGGCAGAACGCGCACGTGGATTTCTACCAAACGACGTGAAAAGGATGCCGATGCTGCTCTTTTTAGCACCCGCACATGGATTTGTGCCAAAACGCGTTTTAGGCATGCACATGCATCTTTTGGTACACACGGACGCAGTTTTCTGCAAAACCACAAGATATGCATGCAAATGGTGCTTTTGGCAGAACGCGCCGTAGATTTCTACCAAACGACGTGAAAAGCTTGCCGATGCTGCTCTTTTTAGCACCCGCACATGGATTTGTGCCAAAACGCGTTTTAAGCATGCACATGCATCTTTTGGTAGACGCGGACGCAGTTTTCTGCAAAACCACACGATATGCATGCAAATGGTGCTTTTGGCAGAACGCGCACGTGGATTTCTACCAAACGACGTGAAAAGCATGCCGATGCTGCTCTTTTTAGCACCCGCACATGGATTTGTGCCAAAACGCGTTTTAAGCATGCACATGCATCTTTTGGTAGACGCGGATGCAGTTTTCTGCAAAACCACACGATATGCATGCAAATGGTGCTTTTGGCAGAACGCGCACGTGGATTTCTACCAAACGACGTGAAAAGCATGCCGATGCTGCTCTTTTTAGCCCCCGCACATGGATTTGTGCCAAAACGCGTTTTAAGCATGCACATGCATCTTTTGGTAGACGCGGACGCAGTTTTCTGCAAAACCACACGATATGCATGCAAATGGTGCTTTTGGCAGAACGCGCACGTGGATTTCTACCAAACGACGTGAAAAGCATGCCGATGCTGCTCTTTTTAGCACCCGCACATGGATTTGTGCCAAAACGCATTTTAAGCACGCACATGCATCTTTTGGTAGACGCGGACGCAGTTTTCTGCAAAACCACACGATATGCATGCAAATGGTGCTTTTGGCAGAACGCGCACGTGGATTTCTACCAAATGACGTGAAAAGCATGCCGATGCTGCTCTTTTTAGCACCCGCACATGGATTTGTGCCAAAACGCGGATAAGCATGCACATGCATCTTTTGGTAGACGCGGACGCAGTTTTCTGCAAAACCACACGATATGCATGCAAATGGTGCTTTTGGCAGAACGCGCACGTGGATTTCTACCAAACGACGTGAAAAGCATGCCGATGCTGCTCTTTTTAGCACCCGCACATGGATTTGTGCCAAAACGCGTTTTAAGCATGCACATGCATCTTTTGGTAGACGCGGACGCAGTTTTCTGCAAAACCACACGATATGCATGCAAATGGTGCTTTTGGCAGAACGCGCACGTGGATTTCTACCAAACGACGTGAAAAGCAAGCCGATGCTGCTCTTTTTAGCACCCGCACATGGATTTGTGCCAAAACGCGTGTTAAGCATGCACATGCATCTTTTGGTAGACGCGGACGCAGTTTTCTGCAAAACCACACGATATGCATGCAAATGGTGCTTTTGGCAGAACGCGCACGTGGATTTCTACCAAACGACGTGAAAAGCATGCCGATGCTGCTCTTTTTAGCACCCGCACATGGATTTGTGCCAAAACGCGTTTTAAGCATGCACATGCATCTTTTGGTAGACGCGGACGCAGTTTTCTGCAAAACCACACGATATGCATGCAAATGGTGCTTTTGGCAGAACGCGCACGTGGATTTCTACCAAACGACGTGAAAAGCATGCCGATGCTGCTCTTTTTAGCACCCGCACATGGATTTGTGCCAAAACGCGTTTTAAGCATGCACATGCATCGTTTGGTAGACGCGGACGCAGTTTTCTGCAAAACCACACGATATGCATGCAAATGGTGCTTTTGGCAGAGCGCGCACGTGGATTTCTACCAAACGACGTGAAAAGCATGCCGATGCTGCTCTTTTTAGCACCCACACATGGATTTGTGCCAAAACGCGTTTTAAGCATGCACATGCATCTTTTGGTAGACGCGGACGCAGTTTTCTGCAAAACCACACGATATGCATGCAAATGGTGCTTTTGGCAGAACGCGCACGTGGATTTCCACCAAACGACGTGAAAAGCATGCCGATGCTGCTCTTTTTAGCACCCGCACATGGATTTGTGCCAAAACGCGTTTTAAGCATGCACATGCCTCTTTTGGTAGACGCGGACGCAGTTTTGTGCAAAACCACACGATATGCATGCAAATGGTGCTTTTGGCAGAAAGCGCACGTCGATTTCTACCAAACGACGTGAAAAGCATGCCGACGCTGCTCTTTTTAGCACCCGCACATGGATTTGTGCCAAAACGCGTTTTAAAGGGACCCTGAAACGCTTTTGACGATTTTCTACAAACGTACGGAGTCGTTAGAGTAGGTCCTTCTGATCATTAATTGACACATCTAAGTGCTCTGCGTAAAGCGTGTAATTTATTATAAGGTTTTAAAAATGCACATGGCTGCCGATCGCAGCGCACTGCTCGGCGGAATTTTAAGCCGCCCCTACCCATATGACCAAAATCACCCATATGACGTCAGTGGGGCGAGCTATCCGATTGGCTGACCAGGGCGCGTGATCGATTATTTTTCCAACTTTATGGTAAACAAATGATTTTCGTAATAGTTGGAATGTTAGTTATTTTGTTTTTATGAAAAGAAAGTAGCATAAAGAGATTGCACAAGAACAATTTTTCAGTACACTTAAGCACTTCCGGCACACAGCAAGTGTCGTCTGCTTGTGTTACAACGTACTCTATTTTGACGAGAGGTCCGCGGTCACAGTTGGTCTCAGTCTTTTCGCGAGCACTATGATTCGACTTTGTTGCCTTGTGGACTGCAAACGTAGCGACTGGCAATATGTCAAGCTGCGACATCGTGTCCCTCTGCAAGGCAGCGTACGACGAACTGGCTGCTACGCATCGGACTACCGCTATCCGATCGGCGCCAGGATTTGCGCGTTTGTGGCCGTCACTTTACATCGGAAGATTACTAACGCAACAGCGTTTCGCGAGTCCCGTATTAGGGCAAACGTAAGCTAAAGGGGACAGGGTCTGACCGCTTGACTGTGCCGTAGCGGGATGAGCCGAGATGAGCAGAAGGGCAAATGTGAATGGTCTGCACGGTGCTGCCACCTGGTGGCATAGAGCGCAACCATACACAGTAGCAGCAACGAAGCGTATTCTTTGCTGCTGGTGCGTATTTTTCGCAGGAGTGTAATCATCGACACGTTTTTTTATAAATGTTTAAAATGTTTTACACTTGGTTAGAGCAATATATTAGAGCTTTCTTTGGCTGGTTAAGCGCTGCGCCAACAAGTGTCTGGACCGTGTAGACCGATCACGCCGCTCACGTACGTCTACGCCAAAGTTCCTTCATCCCCTTGAGTTTATGCCTCCATTGATTTGCCGAAATGACCAGCTTGCCTGTGGTTAACGGAATACCAGACACGTTCGGCGCTACGACAGAATGCTCGCAACGCACGCTGCTTCGATAGCTCTCGCTTGCGGTCGACAGCCAAGCGGCTAGCGGAGAGGTCTCACGCGGGCGGGGGCGGGCTCCAAAACAACCGGAAGTGGACGATGTGACGTCGCATCGTCACGCAGGACCAGTGAAGGCGGTGCGTAGCCCCGCTCGCTCGGCGAACGAGTTGAGGAGTAAAAGCGTGGATGGGGAGGAGGGTAACTTCTAATCGCTTGTAGCTCCATTAATACGTAACGCTTCACTTAAATTGTGGTGCGAATGTTCTACTTAAGCTGTACCCTACGCGTCTACAAAATTTGTCCGAGCCGTTTCAGGGGCCCTTTAAGCATGCACATGCATCTTTTGGTAGACGCGGACGCAGTTTTCTGCAAAACCACACGATATGCATGCAAATGGTGCTTTTGGCAGACCGCGCACGTGGATTTCTGCCAAACGACGTGAAAAGCATGCCGATGCTGCTCTTTTTAGCACCCACACATGGATTTGTGCCAAAACGCGTTTTAAGCATGCACATGCATCTTTTGGTAGACGCGGACGCAGTTTTCTGCAAAACCACACGATATGCATGCAAATGGTGCTTTTGGCAGAACGCGCACGTGGATTTCCACCAAACGACGTGAAAAGCATGCCGATGCTGCTCTTTTTAGCATCCGCACATGGATTTGTGCCAAAACGCGTTTTAAGCATGCACATGCCTCTTTTGGTAGACGCGGACGCAGTTTTGTGCAAAACCACACGATATGCATGCAAATGGTGCTTTTGGCAGAAAGCGCACGTCGATTTCTACCAAACGACGTGAAAAGCATGCGGACGCTGCTCTTTTTAGCACCCGCACATGGATTTGTGCCGAAACGCGTTTTAAAGGGACCCTGAAACGCTTTTGACGATTTTCTACAAACGTACTGAGTCGTTAGAGTAGGTCCTTCTGATCATTAATTGACACATCTAAGTGCTCTGCGTAAAGCGTGTAATTTATTATAAGGTTTTAAAAATGCACATGGCTGCCGATCGCAGCGCACTGCTCGGCGGAATTTTAAGCCGCCCCTACCCATATGACCAAAATCAGCCATATGACGTCAGTGGGGCGAGCTATCCGATTGGCTGACCAGGGCGCGTGATCGATAATTTTTCCAACTTTATGGTAAACAAATGATTTTCGTAATAGTTGGAATGTTAGTTATTTTGTTTTTATGAAAAGAAAGTAGCATAAAGAGAATGCACAAGAACAATTTTTCAGTACACTTAAGCACTTCCGGCACACAGCAAGTGTCGTCTGCTTGTGTTACAACGTACTCTATTTTGACGAGAGGTCCGCGGTCACAGTTGGTCTCAGTCTTTTCGCGAGCACTATGATTCGACTTTGTTGCCTTGTGGACTGCAAACGTAGCGACTGGCAATATGTCAAGCTGCGACATCGTGTCCCTCTGCAAGGCAGCGTACGACGAACTGGCTGCTACGCATCGGACTACCGCTATCCGATCGGCGCCAGGATTTGCGCGTTTGTGGCCGTCACTTTACATCGGAAGATTACTAACGCAACAGCGTTTCGCGAGTCCCGTATTAGGGCAAACGTAAGCTAAAGGGGACAGGGTCTGGCCGCTTGACTGTGCCGTAGCGGGATGAGCCGAGATGAGCAGAAGGGCAAATGTGAATGGTCTGCACGGTGCTGCCACCTGGTGGCATAGAGCGCAACCATACACAGTAGCAGCAACGAAGCGTATTCTTTGCTGCTGGTGCGTATTTTTCGCAGGAGTGTAATCATCGACACGTTTTTTTATAAATGTTTAAAATGTTTTACACTTGGTTAGAGCAATATATTAGAGCTTTCTTTGGCTGGTTAAGCGCTGCGCCAACAAGTGTCTGGACCGTGTAGACCGATCACGCCGCTCACGTACGTCTACGCCAAAGTTCCTTCATCCCCTTGACTTTATGCCTCCATTGATTTGCCGAAATGACCAGCTTGCCTGCGGTTAACGGAATACCAGACACGTTCGGCGCTACGACAGAATGCTCGCAACGGACGCTGCTTCGATAGCTCTCGCTTGCGGTCGACAGCCAAGCGGCTAGCGGAGAGGTCTCACGCGGGCGGGGGCGGGCTCCAAAACAACCGGAAGTGGACGATGTGACGTCGCATCGTCACGCAGGACCAGTGAAGGCGGTGCGTAGCCCCGCTCGCTCGGCGAACGAGTTGAGGAGTAAAAGCGTGGATGGGGAGGAGGGTAACTTCTAATCGCTTGTAGCTCCATTAATACGTAACGCTTCACTTAAATTGTGGTGCGAATGTTCTACTTAAGCTGTACCCTACGCGTCTACAAAATTTGTCCGAGCCGTTTCAGGGGCCCTTTAAGCATGCACATCCATCTTTTGGTAGACGCGGACGCAGTTTTCTGCAAAACAACACGATATGCATGCAAATGGTGCTTTTGGCCGCACGCGCACGTGGATTTCTACCAAACGACGTGAAAAGCATGCCGATGCTGCTCTTTTTAGCACCCGCACATGGATTTGTGCCAAAACGCGTTTTAAGCATGCACATGCATCTTTTGGTAGACGCGGACGCAGTTTTCTGCAAAACCACACGATTGCATGCAAATGGTGCTTTTGGCAGAACGCGAAACGTGGATTTCTACCAAATGACGTGAAAAGCATGCCGATGCTGCTCTTTTTAGCACCCGCACATAGATTTGTGCAAAAACGCGTTTTAAGCATGCACATGCATCTTTTGGTAGACGCGGACGCAGTTTTCTGCAAACCACACGATATGCATGCAAATGGTGCTTTTGGCATAACGCGCACGTGGATTTCTACCAAACGACGTGTAAAGCATGCCGATGCTGCTCTTTTTAGCACCCGCACATGGATTTGTGCCAAAACGCGTTTTAAGCATGCACATGCATCTTTTGGTAGACGCGGACGCAGTTTTCTGCAAAACCACACGATATGCATGCAAATGGTGCTTTTGGCAGAACGCGCACGTGGATTTCTACCAAACGACGTGAAAAGCATGCCGATGCTGCTCTTTTTAGCACCCGCACATGGATTTGTGCCAAAACGCGTTTTAAGCATGCACATGCATCTTTTGGTAGACGCGGACGCAGTTTTCTGCAAAACCACACGATATGCATGCAAATGGTGCTTTTGGCAGAACGCGCACGTGGATTTCTACCAAACCACGTGAAAAGCATGCCGATGCTGCTCTTTTTAGCACCCGCACATGGATTTGTGCCAAAACGAGTTTTGAGCATGCACATGCATCTTTTGGTAGACGCGGACGCAGTTTTCTGCAAAACCACACGATATACATGCAAATGGTGCTTTTGGCAGAACGCGAAACGTGGATTTCTACCAAACGACGTGAAAAGCATGCCGATGCTGCTCTTTTTAGCACCCGCACATGGATTTGTGCCAAAACGCGTTTTAAGCATGCACATGCATCTTTTGGAAGACGCGGACGCAGTTTTCTGCAAAACCACACGATACGCATGCAAATGGTGCTTTTGGCAGAACGCGCACGTGGATTTCTACCAAACGACGTGAAAAGCATGCCGATGCTGCTCTTTTTAGCACCCGCACATGGATTTGTGCCAAAACGCATTTTAAGCACGCACATGCATCTTTTGGTAGACGCGGACGCAGTTTTCTGCAAAACCACACGATATGCATGCAAATGGTGCTTTTGGCAGAACGCGCACGTGGATTTCTACCAAACGACGTGAAAAGCATGCCGATGCTGCTCTTTTTAGCACCCGCACATGGATTTGTGCCAAAACGCGTTTTAAGCATGCACATGCATCTTTTGGTAGACGCGGATGCAGTTTTCTTCAAAACCACACGATATGCATGCAAATGGTGCTTTTGGCAGAACGCGCACGTGGATTTCTAACAAACGACGTGAAAAGCATGCCGATGCTGCTCTTTTTAGCACCCGCACATGGATTTGTGCCAAAACGCGTTTTAAGCATGCACATGCATATTTTGGTAGACGCGGACGCAGTTTTCTGCAAAACCACACGATATGCATGCAAATGGTGCTTTTGGCAGAACGCGCACGTGGATTTCTACCAAACGACGTGAAAAGCATGCCGATGCTGCTCTGTTTAGCACCCGCACATGGATTTGTGCCAAAACGCGTTTCAAGCATGCACATGCATCTTTTGGTAGACGCGGACGCAGTTTTCTGCAAAACCACACGATATGCATGCAAATGGTGCTTTTGGCAGAACGCGCACGTGGATTTCTACCAAACGACGTGAAAAGCATGCCGATGCTGCTCTTTTTAGCACCCGCACATGGATTTGTGCCAAAACGCGTTTTAAGCATGCACATGCATCTTTTGGTAGACGCGGACGCAGTTTTCTGCAAAACCACACGATTGCATGCAAATGGTGCTTTTGGCAGAACGCGCACGTGGATTTCTACCAAACGACGTGAAAAGCATGCCGATGCTGCTCTTTTTAGCACCCGCACATGGATTTGTGCCAAAACGCGTTTTAAGCATGCACATGCATCTTTTGGTAGACGCGGACGCAGTTTTCTGCAAAACCACACGATTGCATGCAAATGGTGCTTTTGGCAGAACGCGAAACGTGGATTTCTACCAAATGACGTGAAAAGCATGCCGATGCTGCTCTTTTTAGCACCCGCACATAGATTTGTGCAAAAACGCGTTTTAAGCATGCACATGCATCTTTTGGTAGACGCGGACGCAGTTTTCTGCAAACCACACGATATGCATGCAAATGGTGCTTTTGGCAGAACGCGCACGTGGATTTCTACCAAACGACGTGTAAAGCATGCCGATGCTGCTCTTTTTAGCACCCGCACATGGATTTGTGCCAAAACGCGTTTTAAGCATGCACATGCATCTTTTGGTAGACGCGGACGCAGTTTTCTGCAAAACCACACGATATGCATGCAAATGGTGCTTTTGGCAGAACGCGCACGTGGATTTCTACCAAACGACGTGAAAAGCATGCCGATGCTGCTCTTTTTAGCACCCGCACATGGATTTGTGCCAAAACGCGTTTTAAGCATGCACATGCATCTTTTGGTAGACGCGGACGCAGTTTTCTGCAAAACCACACGATATGCATGCAAATGGTGCTTTTGGCAGAACGCGCACGTGGATTTCTACCAAACGACGTGAAAAGCATGCCGATGCTGCTCTTTTTAGCACCCGCACATGGATTTGTGCCAAAACGAGTTTTGAGCATGCACATGCATCTTTTGGTAGACGCGGACGCAGTTTTCTGCAAAACCACACGATATACATGCAAATGGTGCTTTTGGCAGAACGCGAAACGTGGATTTCTACCAAACGACGTGAAAAGCATGCCGATGCTGCTCTTTTTAGCACCCGCACATGGATTTGTGCCAAAACGCGTTTTAAGCATGCACATGCATCTTTTGGAAGACGCGGACGCAGTTTTCTGCAAAACCACACGATACGCATGCAAATGGTGCTTTTGGCAGAACGCGCACGTGGATTTCTACCAAACGACGTGAAAAGCATGCCGATGCTGCTCTTTTTAGCACCCGCACATGGATTTGTGCCAAAACGCATTTTAAGCACGCACATGCATCTTTTGGTAGACGCGGACGCAGTTTTCTGCAAAACCACACGATATGCATGCAAATGGTGCTTTTGGCAGAACGCGCACGTGGATTTCTACCAAACGACGTGAAAAGCATGCCGATGCTGCTCTTTTTAGCACCCGCACATGGATTTGTGCCAAAACGCGTTTTAAGCATGCACATGCATCTTTTGGTAGACGCGGATGCAGTTTTCTTCAAAACCACACGATATGCATGCAAATGGTGCTTTTGGCAGAACGCGCACGTGGATTTCTACCAAACGACGTGAAAAGCATGCCGATGCTGCTCTTTTTAGCACCCGCACATGGATTTGTGCCAAAACGCGTTTTAAGCATGCACATGCATCTTTTGGTAGACGCGGACGCAGTTTTCTGCAAAACCACACGATATGCATGCAAATGGTGCTTTTGGCAGAACGCGCACGTGGATTTCTACCAAACGACGTGAAAAGCATGCCGATGCTGCTCTGTTTAGCACCCGCACATGGATTTGTGCCAAAACGCGTTTCAAGCATGCACATGCATCTTTTGGTAGACGCGGACGCAGTTTTCTGCAAAACCACACGATATGCATGCAAATGGTGCTTTTGGCAGAACGCGCACGTGGATTTCTACCAAACGACGTGAAAAGCATGCCGATGCTGCTCTTTTTAGCACCCGCACATGGATTTGTGCCAAAACGCGTTTTAAGCATGCACATGCATCTTTTGGTAGACGCGGACGCAGTTTTCTGCAAAACCACACGATTGCATGCAAATGGTGCTTTTGGCAGAACGCGCACGTGGATTTCTACCAAACGACGTGAAAAGCATGCCGATGCTGCTCTTTTTAGCACCCGCACATGGATTTGTGCCAAAACGCGTTTTAAGCATGCACATGCATCTTTTGGTAGACGCGGACGCAGTTTTCTGCAAAACCACACGATATACATGCAAATGGTGCTTTTGGCAGAACGCGCACGTGGATTTCTACCAAACGACGTGAAAAGCATGCCGATGCTGCTCTTTTTAGCACCCGCACATGGATTTGTGCCAAAACGCGTTTTAAGCATGCACATGCATCGTTTGGTAGACGCGGACGCAGTTTTCTGCAAAACCACACGATATGCATGCAAATGGTGCTTTTGGCAGAGCGCGCACGTGGATTTCTGCCAAACGACGTGAAAAGCATGCCGATGCTGCTCTTTTTAGCACCCACACATGGATTTGTGCCAAAACGCGTTTTAAGCATGCACATGCATCTTTTGGTAGACGCGGACGCAGTTTTCTGCAAAACCACACGATATGCATGCAAATGGTGCTTTTTGCAGAACGCGCACGTGGATTTCCACCAAACGACGTGAAAAGCATGCCGATGCTGCTCTTTTTAGCACCCGCACATGGATTTGTGCCAAAACGCGTTTTAAGCATGCACATGCCTGTTTTGGTAGACGCGGACGCAGTTTTGTGCAAAACCACACGATATGCATGCAAATGGTGCTTTTGGCAGAAAGCGCACGTCGATTTCTACCAAACGACGTGAAAAGCATGCCGACGCTGCTCTTTTTAGCACCCGCACATGGATTTGTGCCAAAACGCGTTTTAAAGGGACCCTGAAACGCTTTTGACGATTTTCTACAAACGTACTGAGTCGTTAGAGTAGGTCCTTCTGATCATTAATTGACACATCTAAGTGCTCTGCGTAAAGCGTGTAATTTATTATAAGGTTTTAAAAATGCACATGGCTGCCGATCGCAGCGCACTGCTCGGCGGAATTTTAAGCCGCCCCTACCCATATGACCCAAATCACACATATGACGTCAGTGGGGCGAGCTATCCGATTGGCTGACCAGGGCGCGTGATCGATAATTTTTCCAACTTTATGGTAAACAAATGATTTTCGTAATAGTTGGAATGTTAGTTATTTTGTTTTTATGAAAAGAAAGTAGCATAAAGAGAATGCACAAGAACAATTTTTCAGTACACTTAAGCACTTCCGGCACACAGCAAGTGTCGTCTGCTTGTGTTACAACGTACTCTATCTTGACGAGAGGTCCGCGGTCACAGTTGGTCTCAGTCTTTTCGCGAGCACTATGATTCGACTTTGTTGCCTTGTGGACTGCAAACGTAGCGACTGGCAATATGTCAAGCTGCGACATCGTGTCCCTCTGCAAGGCAGCGTACGACGAACTGGCTGCTACGCATCGGACTACCGCTATCCGATCGGCGCCAGGATTTGCGCGTTTGTGGCCGTCACTTTACATCGGAAGATTACTAACGCAACAGCGTTTCGCGAGTCCCGTATTAGGGCAAACGTAAGCTAAAGGGGACAGGGTCTGGCCGCTTGACTGTGCCGTAGCGGGATGAGCCGAGATGAGCAGAAGGGCAAATGTGAATGGTCTGCACGGTGCTGCCACCTGGTGGCATAGAGCGCAACCATACACAGTAGCAGCAACGAAGCGTATTCTTTGCTGCTGGTGCGTATTTTTCGCAGGAGTGTAATCATCGACACGTTTTTTTATAAATGTTTAAAATGTTTTACACTTGGTTAGAGCAATATATTAGAGCTTTCTTTGGCTGGTTAAGCGCTGCGCCAACAAGTGTCTGGACCGTGTAGACCGATCACGCCGCTCACGTACGTCTACGCCAAAGTTCCTTCATCCCCTTGAGTTTATGCCTCCATTGATTTGCCGAAATGACCAGCTTGCCTGTGGTTAACGGAATACCAGACACGTTCGGCGCTACGACAGAATGCTCGCAACGCACGCTGCTTCGATAGCTCTCGCTTGCGGTCGACAGCCAAGCGGCTAGCGGAGAGGTCTCACGCGGGCGGGGGCGGGCTCCAAAACAACCGGAAGTGGACGATGTGACGTCGCATCGTCACGCAGGACCAGTGAAGGCGGTGCGTAGCCCCGCTCGCTCGGCGAACGAGTTGAGGAGTAAAAGCGTGGATGGGGAGGAGGGTAACTTCTAATCGCTTGTAGCTCCATTAATACGTAACGCTTCACTTAAATTGTGGTGCGAATGTTCTACTTAAGCTGTACCCTACGCGTCTACAAAATTTGTCCGAGCCGTTTCAGGGGCCCTTTAAGCATGCACATGCATCTTTTGGTAGACGCGGACGCAGTTTTCTGCAAAACAACACGATATGCATGCAAATGGTGCTTTTGGCCGCACGCGCACGTGGATTTCTACCAAACGACGTGAAAAGCATGCCGATGCTGCTCTCTTTAGCACCCGAACATGGATTTGTGCCAAAACGCGTTTTAAGCATGCACATGCATCTTTTGGTAGACGCGGACGCAGTTTTCTGCAAAACCACACGATTGCATGCAAATGGTGCTTTTGGCAGAACGCGCACGTGGATTTCTACCAAATGACGTGAAAAGCATGCCGATGCTGCTCTTTTTAGCACCCGCACATAGATTTGTGCAAAAACGCGTTTTAAGCATGCACATGCATCTTTTGGTAGACGCGGACGCAGTTTTCTGCAAACCACACGATATGCATGCAAATGGTGCTTTTGGCAGAACGCGCACGTGGATTTCTACCAAACGACGTGTAAAGCATGCCGATGCTGCTCTTTTTAGCACCCGCACATGGATTTGTGCCAAAACGCGTTTTAAGCATGCACATGCATCTTTTGGTAGACGCGGACGCAGTTTTCTGCAAAACCACACGATATGCATGCAAATGGTGCTTTTGGCAGAACGCGCACGTGGATTTCTACCAAACGACGTGAAAAGCATGCCGATGCTGCTCTTTTTAGCACCCGCACATGGATTTGTGCCAAAACGCGTTTTAAGCATGCACATGCATCTTTTGGTAGACGCGGACGCAGTTTTCTGCAAAACAACACGATATGCATGCAAATGGTGCTTTTGGCCGCACGCGCACGTGGATTTCTACCAAACGACGTGAAAAGCATGCCGATGCTGCTCTTTTTAGCACCCGCACATGGATTTGTGCCAAAACGAGTTTTGAGCATGCACATGCATCTTTTGGTAGACGCGGACGCAGTTTTCTGCAAAACCACACGATATACATGCAAATGGTGCTTTTGGCAGAACGCGAAACGTGGATTTCTACCAAACGACGTGAAAAGCATGCCGATGCTGCTCTTTTTAGCACCCGCACATGTATTTGTGCCAAAACGCGTTTTAAGCATGCACATGCATCTTTTGGTAGACGCGGACGCAGTTTTCTGCAAAACCACACGATACGCATGCAAATGGTGCTTTTGGCAGAACGCGCACGTGGATTTCTACCAAACGACGTGAAAAGCATGCCGATGCTGCTCTTTTTAGCACCCGCACATGGATTTGTGCCAAAACGCATTTTAAGCACGCACATGCATCTTTTGGTAGAGGCGGACGCAGTTTTCTGCAAAACCACACGATATGCATGCAAATGGTGCTTTTGGCAGAACGCGCACGTGGATTTCTACCAAACGACGTGAAAAGCATGCCGATGCTGCTCTTTTTAGCACCCGCACATGGATTTGTGCCAAAACGCGTTTTAAGCATGCACATGCCTCTTTTGGTAGACGCGGACGCAGTTTTGTGCAAAACCACACGATATGCATGCAAATGGTGCTTTTGGCAGAAAGCGCACGTCGATTTCTACCAAACGACGTGAAAAGCATGCGGACGCTGCTCTTTTTAGCACCCGCACATGGATTTGTGCCAAAACGCGTTTTAAAGGGACCCTGAAACGCTTTTGACGATTTTCTACAAACGTACTGAGTCGTTAGAGTAGGTCCTTCTGATCATTAATTGACACATCTAAGTGCTCTGCGTAAAGCGTGTAATTTATTATAAGGTTTTAAAAATGCACATGGCTGCCGATCGCAGCGCACTGCTCGGCGGAATTTTAAGCCGCCCCTACCCATATGACCAAAATCACCCATATGACGTCAGTGGGGCGAGCTATCCGATTGGCTGACCAGGGCGCGTGATCGATAATTTTTCCAACTTTATGGTAAACAAATGATTTTCGTAATAGTTGGAATGTTAGTTATTTTGTTTTTATGAAAAGAAAGTAGCATAAAGAGAATGCACAAGAACAATTTTTCAGTACACTTAAGCACTTCCGGCACACAGCAAGTGTCGTCTGCTTGTGTTACAACGTACTCTATTTTGACGAGAGGTCCGCGGTCACAGTTGGTCTCAGTCTTTTCGCGAGCACTATGATTCGACTTTGTTGCCTTGTGGACTGCAAACGTAGCGACTGGCAATATGTCAAGCTGCGACATCGTGTCCCTCTGCAAGGCAGCGTACGACGAACTGGCTGCTACGCATCGGACTACCGCTATCCGATCGGCGCCAGGATTTGCGCGTTTGTGGCCGTCACTTTACATCGGAAGATTACTAACGCAACAGCGTTTCGCGAGTCCCGTATTAGGGCAAACGTAAGCTAAAGGGGACAGGGTCTGGCCGCTTGACTGTGCCGTAGCGGGATGAGCCGAGATGAGCAGAAGGGCAAATGTGAATGGTCTGCACGGTGCTGCCACCTGGTGGCATAGAGCGCAACCATACACAGTAGCAGCAACGAAGCGTATTCTTTGCTGCTGGTGCGTATTTTTCGCAGGAGTGTAATCATCGACACGTTTTTTTATAAATGTTTAAAATGTTTTACACTTGGTTAGAGCAATATATTAGAGCTTTCTTTGGCTGGTTAAGCGCTGCGCCAACAAGTGTCTGGACCGTGTAGACCGATCACGCCGCTCACGTACGTCTACGCCAAAGTTCCTTCATCCCCTTGAGTTTATGCCTCCATTGATTTGCCGAAATGACCAGCTTGCCTGCGGTTAACGGAATACCAGACACGTTCGGCGCTACGACAGAATGCTCGCAACGGACGCTGCTTCGATAGCTCTCGCTTGCGGTCGACAGCCAAGCGGCTAGCGGAGAGGTCTCACGCGGGCGGGGGCGGGCTCCAAAACAACCGGAAGTGGACGATGTGACGTCGCATCGTCACGCAGGACCAGTGAAGGCGGTGCGTAGCCCCGCTCGCTCGGCGAACGAGTTGAGGAGTAAAAGCGTGGATGGGGAGGAGGGTAACTTCTAATCGCTTGTAGCTCCATTAATACGTAACGCTTCACTTAAATTGTGGTGCGAATGTTCTACTTAAGCTGTACCCTACGCGTCTACAAAATTTGTCCGAGCCGTTTCAGGGGCCCTTTAAGCATGCACATCCATCTTTTGGTAGACGCGGACGCAGTTTTCTGCAAAACAACACGATATGCATGCAAATGGTGCTTTTGGCCGCACGCGCACGTGGATTTCTACCAAACGACGTGAAAAGCATGCCGATGCTGCTCTTTTTAGCACCCGCACATGGATTTGTGCCAAAACGCGTTTTAAGCATGCACATGCATCTTTTGGTAGACGCGGACGCAGTTTTCTGCAAAACCACACGATTGCATGCAAATGGTGCTTTTGGCAGAACGCGAAACGTGGATTTCTACCAAATGACGTGAAAAGCATGCCGATGCTGCTCTTTTTAGCACCCGCACATAGATTTGTGCAAAAACGCGTTTTAAGCATGCACATGCATCTTTTGGTAGACGCGGACGCAGTTTTCTGCAAACCACACGATATGCATGCAAATGGTGCTTTTGGCATAACGCGCACGTGGATTTCTACCAAACGACGTGTAAAGCATGCCGATGCTGCTCTTTTTAGCACCCGCACATGGATTTGTGCCAAAACGCGTTTTAAGCATGCACATGCATCTTTTGGTAGACGCGGACGCAGTTTTCTGCAAAACCACACGATATGCATGCAAATGGTGCTTTTGGCAGAACGCGCACGTGGATTTCTACCAAACGACGTGAAAAGCATGCCGATGCTGCTCTTTTTAGCACCCGCACATGGATTTGTGCCAAAACGCGTTTTAAGCATGCACATGCATCTTTTGGTAGACGCGGACGCAGTTTTCTGCAAAACCACACGATATGCATGCAAATGGTGCTTTTGGCAGAACGCGCACGTGGATTTCTACCAAACGACGTGAAAAGCATGCCGATGCTGCTCTTTTTAGCACCCGCACATGGATTTGTGCCAAAACGAGTTTTGAGCATGCACATGCATCTTTTGGTAGACGCGGACGCAGTTTTCTGCAAAACCACACGATATACATGCAAATGGTGCTTTTGGCAGAACGCGAAACGTGGATTTCTACCAAACGACGTGAAAAGCATGCCGATGCTGCTCTTTTTAGCACCCGCACATGGATTTGTGCCAAAACGCGTTTTAAGCATGCACATGCATCTTTTGGAAGACGCGGACGCAGTTTTCTGCAAAACCACACGATACGCATGCAAATGGTGCTTTTGGCAGAACGCGCACGTGGATTTCTACCAAACGACGTGAAAAGCATGCCGATGCTGCTCTTTTTAGCACCCGCACATGGATTTGTGCCAAAACGCATTTTAAGCACGCACATGCATCTTTTGGTAGACGCGGACGCAGTTTTCTGCAAAACCACACGATATGCATGCAAATGGTGCTTTTGGCAGAACGCGCACGTGGATTTCTACCAAACGACGTGAAAAGCATGCCGATGCTGCTCTTTTTAGCACCCGCACATGGATTTGTGCCAAAACGCGTTTTAAGCATGCACATGCATCTTTTGGTAGACGCGGATGCAGTTTTCTTCAAAACCACACGATATGCATGCAAATGGTGCTTTTGGCAGAACGCGCACGTGGATTTCTACCAAACGACGTGAAAAGCATGCCGATGCTGCTCTTTTTAGCACCCGCACATGGATTTGTGCCAAAACGCGTTTTAAGCATGCACATGCATATTTTGGTAGACGCGGACGCAGTTTTCTGCAAAACCACACGATATGCATGCAAATGGTGCTTTTGGCAGAACGCGCACGTGGATTTCTACCAAACGACGTGAAAAGCATGCCGATGCTGCTCTGTTTAGCACCCGCACATGGATTTGTGCCAAAACGCGTTTCAAGCATGCACATGCATCTTTTGGTAGACGCGGACGCAGTTTTCTGCAAAACCACACGATATGCATGCAAATGGTGCTTTTGGCAGAACGCGCACGTGGATTTCTACCAAACGACGTGAAAAGCATGCCGATGCTGCTCTTTTTAGCACCCGCACATGGATTTGTGCCAAAACGCGTTTTAAGCATGCACATGCATCTTTTGGTAGACGCGGACGCAGTTTTCTGCAAAACCACACGATTGCATGCAAATGGTGCTTTTGGCAGAACGCGCACGTGGATTTCTACCAAACGACGTGAAAAGCATGCCGATGCTGCTCTTTTTAGCACCCGCACATGGATTTGTGCCAAAACGCGTTTTAAGCATGCACATGCATCTTTTGGTAGACGCGGACGCAGTTTTCTGCAAAACCACACGATTGCATGCAAATGGTGCTTTTGGCAGAACGCGAAACGTGGATTTCTACCAAATGACGTGAAAAGCATGCCGATGCTGCTCTTTTTAGCACCCGCACATAGATTTGTGCAAAAACGCGTTTTAAGCATGCACATGCATCTTTTGGTAGACGCGGACGCAGTTTTCTGCAAACCACACGATATGCATGCAAATGGTGCTTTTGGCAGAACGCGCACGTGGATTTCTACCAAACGACGTGTAAAGCATGCCGATGCTGCTCTTTTTAGCACCCGCACATGGATTTGTGCCAAAACGCGTTTTAAGCATGCACATGCATCTTTTGGTAGACGCGGACGCAGTTTTCTGCAAAACCACACGATATGCATGCAAATGGTGCTTTTGGCAGAACGCGCACGTGGATTTCTACCAAACGACGTGAAAAGCATGCCGATGCTGCTCTTTTTAGCACCCGCACATGGATTTGTGCCAAAACGCGTTTTAAGCATGCACATGCATCTTTTGGTAGACGCGGACGCAGTTTTCTGCAAAACCACACGATATGCATGCAAATGGTGCTTTTGGCAGAACGCGCACGTGGATTTCTACCAAACGACGTGAAAAGCATGCCGATGCTGCTCTTTTTAGCACCCGCACATGGATTTGTGCCAAAACGAGTTTTGAGCATGCACATGCATCTTTTGGTAGACGCGGACGCAGTTTTCTGCAAAACCACACGATATACATGCAAATGGTGCTTTTGGCAGAACGCGAAACGTGGATTTCTACCAAACGACGTGAAAAGCATGCCGATGCTGCTCTTTTTAGCACCCGCACATGGATTTGTGCCAAAACGCGTTTTAAGCATGCACATGCATCTTTTGGAAGACGCGGACGCAGTTTTCTGCAAAACCACACGATACGCATGCAAATGGTGCTTTTGGCAGAACGCGCACGTGGATTTCTACCAAACGACGTGAAAAGCATGCCGATGCTGCTCTTTTTAGCACCCGCACATGGATTTGTGCCAAAACGCATTTTAAGCACGCACATGCATCTTTTGGTAGACGCGGACGCAGTTTTCTGCAAAACCACACGATATGCATGCAAATGGTGCTTTTGGCAGAACGCGCACGTGGATTTCTACCAAACGACGTGAAAAGCATGCCGATGCTGCTCTTTTTAGCACCCGCACATGGATTTGTGCCAAAACGCGTTTTAAGCATGCACATGCATCTTTTGGTAGACGCGGATGCAGTTTTCTTCAAAACCACACGATATGCATGCAAATGGTGCTTTTGGCAGAACGCGCACGTGGATTTCTACCAAACGACGTGAAAAGCATGCCGATGCTGCTCTTTTTAGCACCCGCACATGGATTTGTGCCAAAACGCGTTTTAAGCATGCACATGCATCTTTTGGTAGACGCGGACGCAGTTTTCTGCAAAACCACACGATATGCATGCAAATGGTGCTTTTGGCAGAACGCGCACGTGGATTTCTACCAAACGACGTGAAAAGCATGCCGATGCTGCTCTGTTTAGCACCCGCACATGGATTTGTGCCAAAACGCGTTTCAAGCATGCTCATGCATCTTTTGGTAGACGCGGACGCAGTTTTCTGCAAAACCACACGATATGCATGCAAATGGTGCTTTTGGCAGAACGCGCACGTGGATTTCTACCAAACGACGTGAAAAGCATGCCGATGCTGCTCTTTTTAGCACCCGCACATGGATTTGTGCCAAAACGCGTTTTAAGCATGCACATGCATCTTTTGGTAGACGCGGACGCAGTTTTCTGCAAAACCACACGATTGCATGCAAATGGTGCTTTTGGCAGAACGCGCACGTGGATTTCTACCAAACGACGTGAAAAGCATGCCGATGCTGCTCTTTTTAGCACCCGCACATGGATTTGTGCCAAAACGCGTTTTAAGCATGCACATGCATCTTTTGGTAGACGCGGACGCAGTTTTCTGCAAAACCACACGATATACATGCAAATGGTGCTTTTGGCAGAACGCGCACGTGGATTTCTACCAAACGACGTGAAAAGCATGCCGATGCTGCTCTTTTTAGCACCCGCACATGGATTTGTGCCAAAACGCGTTTTAAGCATGCACATGCATCGTTTGGTAGACGCGGACGCAGTTTTCTGCAAAACCACACGATATGCATGCAAATGGTGCTTTTGGCAGAGCGCGCACGTGGATTTCTGCCAAACGACGTGAAAAGCATGCCGATGCTGCTCTTTTTAGCACCCACACATGGATTTGTGCCAAAACGCGTTTTAAGCATGCACATGCATCTTTTGGTAGACGCGGACGCAGTTTTCTGCAAAACCACACGATATGCATGCAAATGGTGCTTTTTGCAGAACGCGCACGTGGATTTCCACCAAACGACGTGAAAAGCATGCCGATGCTGCTCTTTTTAGCACCCGCACATGGATTTGTGCCAAAACGCGTTTTAAGCATGCACATGCCTGTTTTGGTAGACGCGGACGCAGTTTTGTGCAAAACCACACGATATGCATGCAAATGGTGCTTTTGGCAGAAAGCGCACGTCGATTTCTACCAAACGACGTGAAAAGCATGCCGACGCTGCTCTTTTTAGCACCCGCACATGGATTTGTGCCAAAACGCGTTTTAAAGGGACCCTGAAACGCTTTTGACGATTTTCTACAAACGTACTGAGTCGTTAGAGTAGGTCCTTCTGATCATTAATTGACACATCTAAGTGCTCTGCGTAAAGCGTGTAATTTATTATAAGGTTTTAAAAATGCACATGGCTGCCGATCGCAGCGCACTGCTCGGCGGAATTTTAAGCCGCCCCTACCCATATGACCCAAATCACACATATGACGTCAGTGGGGCGAGCTATCCGATTGGCTGACCAGGGCGCGTGATCGATAATTTTTCCAACTTTATGGTAAACAAATGATTTTCGTAATAGTTGGAATGTTAGTTATTTTGTTTTTATGAAAAGAAAGTAGCATAAAGAGAATGCACAAGAACAATTTTTCAGTACACTTAAGCACTTCCGGCACACAGCAAGTGTCGTCTGCTTGTGTTACAACGTACTCTATCTTGACGAGAGGTCCGCGGTCACAGTTGGTCTCAGTCTTTTCGCGAGCACTATGATTCGACTTTGTTGCCTTGTGGACTGCAAACGTAGCGACTGGCAATATGTCAAGCTGCGACATCGTGTCCCTCTGCAAGGCAGCGTACGACGAACTGGCTGCTACGCATCGGACTACCGCTATCCGATCGGCGCCAGGATTTGCGCGTTTGTGGCCGTCACTTTACATCGGAAGATTACTAACGCAACAGCGTTTCGCGAGTCCCGTATTAGGGCAAACGTAAGCTAAAGGGGACAGGGTCTGGCCGCTTGACTGTGCCGTAGCGGGATGAGCCGAGATGAGCAGAAGGGCAAATGTGAATGGTCTGCACGGTGCTGCCACCTGGTGGCATAGAGCGCAACCATACACAGTAGCAGCAACGAAGCGTATTCTTTGCTGCTGGTGCGTATTTTTCGCAGGAGTGTAATCATCGACACGTTTTTTTATAAATGTTTAAAATGTTTTACACTTGGTTAGAGCAATATATTAGAGCTTTCTTTGGCTGGTTAAGCGCTGCGCCAACAAGTGTCTGGACCGTGTAGACCGATCACGCCGCTCACGTACGTCTACGCCAAAGTTCCTTCATCCCCTTGAGTTTATGCCTCCATTGATTTGCCGAAATGACCAGCTTGCCTGTGGTTAACGGAATACCAGACACGTTCGGCGCTACGACAGAATGCTCGCAACGCACGCTGCTTCGATAGCTCTCGCTTGCGGTCGACAGCCAAGCGGCTAGCGGAGAGGTCTCACGCGGGCGGGGGCGGGCTCCAAAACAACCGGAAGTGGACGATGTGACGTCGCATCGTCACGCAGGACCAGTGAAGGCGGTGCGTAGCCCCGCTCGCTCGGCGAACGAGTTGAGGAGTAAAAGCGTGGATGGGGAGGAGGGTAACTTCTAATCGCTTGTAGCTCCATTAATACGTAACGCTTCACTTAAATTGTGGTGCGAATGTTCTACTTAAGCTGTACCCTACGCGTCTACAAAATTTGTCCGAGCCGTTTCAGGGGCCCTTTAAGCATGCACATGCATCTTTTGGTAGACGCGGACGCAGTTTTCTGCAAAACAACACGATATGCATGCAAATGGTGCTTTTGGCCGCACGCGCACGTGGATTTCTACCAAACGACGTGAAAAGCATGCCGATGCTGCTCTCTTTAGCACCCGAACATGGATTTGTGCCAAAACGCGTTTTAAGCATGCACATGCATCTTTTGGTAGACGCGGACGCAGTTTTCTGCAAAACCACACGATTGCATGCAAATGGTGCTTTTGGCAGAAAGCGCACGTGGATTTCTACCAAATGACGTGAAAAGCATGCCGATGCTGCTCTTTTTAGCACCCGCACATAGATTTGTGCAAAAACGCGTTTTAAGCATGCACATGCATCTTTTGGTAGACGCGGACGCAGTTTTCTGCAAACCACACGATATGCATGCAAATGGTGCTTTTGGCAGAACGCGCACGTGGATTTCTACCAAACGACGTGTAAAGCATGCCGATGCTGCTCTTTTTAGCACCCGCACATGGATTTGTGCCAAAACGCGTTTTAAGCATGCACATGCATCTTTTGGTAGACGCGGACGCAGTTTTCTGCAAAACCACACGATATGCATGCAAATGGTGCTTTTGGCAGAACGCGCACGTGGATTTCTACCAAACGACGTGAAAAGTATGCCGATGCTGCTCTTTTTAGCACCCGCACATGGATTTGTGCCAAAACGCGTTTTAAGCATGCACATGCATCTTTTGGTAGACGCGGACGCAGTTTTCTGCAAAACCACACGATATGCATGCAAATGGTGCTTTTGGCAGAACGCGCACGTGGATTTCTACCAAACGACGTGAAAAGCATGCCGATGCTGCTCTTTTTAGCACCCGCACATGGATTTGTGCCAAAACGAGTTTTGAGCATGCACATGCATCTTTTGGTAGACGCGGACGCAGTTTTCTGCAAAACCACACGATATACATGCAAATGGTGCTTTTGGCAGAACGCGAAACGTGGATTTCTACCAAACGACGTGAAAAGCATGCCGATGCTGCTCTTTTTAGCACCCGCACATGTATTTGTGCCAAAACGCGTTTTAAGCATGCACATGCATCTTTTGGTAGACGCGGACGCAGTTTTCTGCAAAACCACACGATACGCATGCAAATGGTGCTTTTGGCAGAACGCGCACGTGGATTTCTACCAAACGACGTGAAAAGCATGCCGATGCTGCTCTTTTTAGCACCCGCACATGGATTTGTGCCAAAACGCATTTTAAGCACGCACATGCATCTTTTGGTAGACGCGGACGCAGTTTTCTGCAAAACCACACGATATGCATGCAAATGGTGCTTTTGGCAGAACGCGCACGTGGATTTCTACCAAACGACGTGAAAAGCATGCCGATGCTGCTCTTTTTAGCACCCGCACATGGATTTGTGCCAAAACGCGTTTTAAGCATGCACATGCATCTTTTGGTAGACGCGGATGCAGTTTTCTTCACAACCACACGATATGCATGCAAATGGTGCTTTTGGCAGAACGCGCACGTGGATTTCTACCAAACGACATGAAAAGCATGCCGATGCTGCTCTTTTTAGCACCCGCACATGGATTTGTGCCAAAACGCGTTTTAAGCATGCACATGCATCTTTTGGTAGACGCGGACGCAGTTTTCTGCAAAACCACACGATATGCATGCAAATGGTGCTTTTGGCAGAACGCGCACGTGGATTTCTACCAAACGACGTGAAAAGCATGCCGATGCTGCTCTTTTTAGCACCCGCACATGGATTTGTGCCAAAACGCGTTTCAAGCATGCACATGCATCTTTTGGTAGACGCGGACGCAGTTTTCTGCAAAACCACACGATATGCATGCAAATGGTGCTTTTGGCAGAACGCGCACGTGGATTTCTACCAAACGACGTGAAAAGCATGCCGATGCTGCTCTTTTTAGCACCCGCACATGGATTTGTGCCAAAACGCGGTTTCAGCATGCACATGCATCTTTTGGTAGACGCGGACACAGTTTTCTGCAAAACCACACGATATGCAAGCAAATGGTGCTTTTGGAAGAACGTGCACGTGGATTTCTACCAAACGACGTGAAAAGCATGCCGATGCTGCTCTTTTTAGCACCCGCACATGGATTTGCGCCAAAACGCGTTTTAAGCATGCACATGCATCTTTTGGTAGACGCGGACGCAGTTTTCTGCAAAACCACACGATATGCATGCAAATGGTGCTTTTGGCAGAACGCGCACGTGGATTTCTACCAAACGACGTGAAAAGCATGCCGATGCTGCTCTTTTTAGCACCCGCACATGGATTTGTGCCAAAACGCGTTTTAAGCATGCACATGCATCTTTTGGTAGACGCGGATGCAGTTTTCCGCAAAACCACACGATATGCATGCAAATGGTGCTTTTGGCAGAACGCGCACGTGGATTTCTACCAAACGACGCGAAAAGCATGCCGATGCTGCTCTTTTTAGCACCCGCACATGGATTTGTGGCAAAACGCGTTTTAAGCATGCACATGCACCTTTTGGTAGACGCGGACTCAGTTTTCTGCAAAACCACACGATATGCATGCAAATGGTGCTTTTGGCAGAACGCGCACGTGGATTTCTACCAAACGACGTGAAAAGCATGCCGATGCTGCTCTTTTTAGCACCCGCACATGAATTTGTGCCAAAACGCGTTTTAGGCATGCACATGCATCTTTTGGTAGACACGGACGCAGTTTTCTGCAAAACCACACGATATGCATGCAAATGGTGCTTTTGGCAGAACGCGCACGTAGATTTCTACCAAACGACGTGAAAAGCTTGCCGATGCTGCTCTTTTTAGCACCCGCACATGGATTTGTGCCAAAACGCGTTTTAAGCATGCACATGCATCTTTTGGTAGACGCGGACGCAGTTTTCTGCAAAACCACACGATATGCATGCAAATGGTGCTTTTGGCAGAACGCGCACGTGGATTTCTACCAAACGACGTGAAAAGCATGCCGATGCTGCTCTTTTTAGCACCCGCAAATGGATTTGTGCCAAAACGCGTTTTAAGCATGCACATGCATCTTTTGGTAGACGCGGACGCAGTTTTCTGCAAAACCACACGATATGCATGCAAATGGTGCTTTTGGCAGAACGCGCACGTGGATTTCTACCAAACGACGTGAAAAGCATGCCGATGCTGCTCTTTTTAGCACCCGCACATGGATTTGTGCCAAAACGCGTTTTAAGCATGCACATGCGTCTTTTGGTAGACGCGGATGCAGTTTTCTGCAAAACCACACGATATGCATGCAAATGGTGCTTTCGGCAGAACGCGCACGTGGATTTCTACCAAACGACGTGAAAAGCATGCCGATGCTGCTCTTTTTAGCCCCCGCACATGGATTTGTGCCAAAACGCGTTTTAAGCATGCACATGCATCTTTTGGTAGACGCGGACGCAGTTTTCTGCAAAACCACACGATATGCATGCAAATGGTGCTTTTGGCAGAACGCGCACGTGGATTTCTACCAAACGACGTGAAAAGCATGCCGATGCTGCTCTTTTTAGCACCCGCACATGGATTTGTGCCAAAACGCGTTTTAAGCATGCACATGCATCTTTTGGTAGACGCGGACGCAGTTTTCTGCTAAACCACACGATATGAATGCAAATGGTGCTTTTGGCAGAACGCGCACGTGGATTTCTACCAAACGACGTGAAAAGCATGCCGATGCTGCTCTTTTTAGCACCCGCACATGGATTTGTGCCAAAACGCGGTTTCAGCATGCACATGCATCTTTTGGTAGACGCGGACACAGTTTTCTGCAAAACCACACGATATGCATGCAAATGGTGCTTTTGGAAGAACGTGCACGTGGATTTCTACCAAACGACGTGAAAAGCATGCCGATGCTGCTCTTTTTAGCACCCGCTCATGGATTTGCGCCAGAACGCGTTTTAAGCATGCACATGCATCTTTTGGTAGACGCGGACGCAGTTTTCTGCTAAACCACACGATATGCATGCAAATGGTGCTTTTGGCAGAACGCGCACGTGGATTTCTACCAAACGACGTGAAAAGCATGCCGATGCTGCTCTTTTTAGCACCCGCACATGGATTTGTGCCAAAACGCGGTTTCAGCATGCACATGCATCTTTTGGTAGACGCGGACACAGTTTTCTGCAAAACCACACGATATGCATGCAAATGGTGCTTTTGGAAGAACGTGCACGTGGATTTCTACCAAACGACGTGAAAAGCATGCCGATGCTGCTCTTTTTAGCACCCGCACATGGATTTGCGCCAAAACGCGTTTTAAGCATGCACATGCATCTTTTGGTAGACGCGGACGCAGTTTTCTGCAAAACCACACGATATGCATGCAAATGGTGCTTTTGGCAGAACGCGCACGTGGATTTCTACCAAACGACGTGAAAAGCATGCCGATGCTGCTCTTTTTAGCACCCGCACATGGATTTGTGCCAAAACGCGTTTTAAGCATGCACATGCATCTTTTGGTAGACGCGGATGCAGTTTTCCGCAAAACCACACGATATGCATGCAAATGGTGCTTTTGGCAGAACGCGCACGTAGATTTCTACCAAACGACGTGAAAAGCTTGCCGATGCTGCTCTTTTTAGCACCCGCACATGGATTTGTGCCAAAACGCGTTTTAAGCATGCACATGCATCTTTTGGTAGACGCGGACGCAGTTTTCTGCAAAACCACACGATATGCATGCAAATGGTGCTTTTGGCAGAACGCGCACGTGGATTTCTACCAAACGACGTGAAAAGCATGCCGATGCTGCTCTTTTTAGCACCCGCAAATGGATTTGTGCCAAAACGCGTTTTAAGCATGCACATGCATCTTTTGGTAGACGCGGACGCAGTTTTCTGCAAAACCACACGATATGCATGCAAATGGTGCTTTTGGCAGAACGCGCACGTGGATTTCTACCAAACGACGTGAAAAGCATGCCGATGCTGCTCTTTTTAGCACCCGCACATCGATTTGTGCCAAAACGCGTTTTAAGCATGCACATGCGTCTTTTGGTAGACGCGGATGCAGTTTTCTGCAAAACCACACGATATGCATGCAAATGGTGCTTTTGGCAGAACGCGCACGTGGATTTCTACCAAACGACGTGAAAAGCATGCCGATGCTGCTCTTTTTAGCCCCCGCACATGGATTTGTGCCAAAACGCGTTTTAAGCATGCACATGCATCTTTTGGTAGACGCGGAAGCAGTTTTCTGCAAAACCACACGATATGCATGCAAATGGTGCTTTTGGCAGAACGCGCACGTGGATTTCTACCAAACGACGTGAAAAGCATGCCGATGCTGCTCTTTTTAGCACCCGCACATGGATTTGTGTCAAAACGCATTTTAAGCACGCACATGCATCTTTTGGTAGACGCGGACGCAGTTTTCTGCAAAACCACACGATATGCATGCAAATGGTGCTTTTGGCAGAACGCGCACGTGGATTTCTACCAAACGACGTGAAAAGCATGCCGATGCTGCTCTTTTTAGCACCCGCACATGGATTTGTGCCAATACGCGTTTTAAGCATGCACATGCATCTTTTGGTAGATGCGGATGCAGTTTTCTGCAAAACCACACGATATGCATGCAAATGGTGCTTTTGGCAGAACGCGCACGTGGATTTTTACCAAACGACGTGAAAAGCATGCCGATGCTGCTCTTTTTAGCACCCGCACATGGATTTGTGCCAAAACGCGTTTTAAGCATGCACATGCATCTTTTGGTAGACGCGGACGCAGTTTTCTGCAAAACCACACGATATGCATGCAAATGGTGCTTTTGGCAGAACGCGCACATGGATTTCTACCAAACGACGTGAAAAGCATGCCGATGCTGCTCTTTTTAGCACCCGCACATGGATTTGTGCCAAAACGCGTTTTAAGCATGCACATGCATCTTTTGGTAGACGCGGACGCAGTTTTCTGCTAAACCACACGATATGCATGCAAATGGTGCTTTTGGCAGAACGCGCACGTGGATTTCTACCAAACGACGTGAAAAGCAAGCCGATGCTGCTCTTTTTAGCACCCGCACATGGATTTGTGCCAAAACGCGGTTTGCAGCATGCACATGCATCTTTTGGTAGACGCGGACACAGTTTTCTGCAAAACCACACGATATGCATGCAAATGGTGCTTTTGGAAGAACGTGCACGTGGATTTCTACCAAACGACGTGAAAAGCATGCCGATGCTGCTCTTTTTAGCACCCGCACATGGATTTGCGCCAAAACGCGTTTTAAGCATGCACATGCATCTTTTGGTAGACGCGGACGCAGTTTTCTGCTAAACCACACGATATGCATGCAAATGGTGCTTTTGGCAGAACGCGCACGTGGATTTCTACCAAACGACGTGAAAAGCATGCCGATGCTGCTCTTTTTAGCACCCGCACATGGATTTGTGCCAAAACGCGTTTTAGGCATGCACATGCATCTTTTGGTAGACACGGACGCAGTTTTCTGCAAAACCACACTATATGCATGCAAATGGTGCTTTTGGCAGAACGCGCACGTAGATTTCTACCAAACGACGTGAAAAGCTTGCCGATGCTGCTCTTTTTAGCACCCGCACATGGATTTGTGCCAAAACGCGTTTTAAGCATGCACATGCATCTTTTGGTAGACGCGGACGCAGTTTTCTGCAAAACCACACGATATGCATGCAAATGGTGCTTTTGGCAGAACGCGCACGTGGATTTCTACCAAACGACGTGAACAGCATGCCGATGCTGCTCTTTTTAGCACCCGCAAATGGATTTGTGCCAAAACGCGTTTTAAGCATGCACATGCATCTTTTGGTAGACGCGGACGCAGTTTTCTGCAAAACCACACGATATGCATGCAAATGGTGCTTTTGGCAGAACGCGCACGTGGATTTCTACCAAACGACGTGAAAAGCATGCCGATGCTGCTCTTTTTAGCACCCGCACATGGATTTGTGCCAAAACGCGTTTTAAGCATGCACATGCATCTTTTGGTAGACGCGGACGCAGTTTTCTGCAAAACCACACGATATGCATGCAAATGGTGCTTTTGGCAGAACGCGCACGTGGATTTCTACCAAACGACGTGGAAAGCATGCCGATGCTCCTCTTTTTAGCACCCGCACATGGATTTGTGCCAAAACGCGTTTTAAGCATGCACATGCATCTTTTGGTAGACGCGGACGCAGTTTTCTGCAAAACCACACGATATGCATGCAAATGGTGCTTTTGGCAGAACGCGCACGTGGATTTCTACCAAACGACGTGAAAAGCATGCCGATGCTGCTCTTTTTAGCACCCGCACATGGATTTGTGCCAAAACGCGTTTTAAGCATGCACATGCATCTTTTGGTAGACGCGGACGCAGTTTTCTGCAAAACCACACGATATGCATGCAAATGGTTCTTTTGGCAGAACGCGCACGTGGATTTCTACCAAACGACGTGAAAAGCATGCCGATGCTGCTCTTTTTAGCACCCGCACATGGATTTGTGCCAAAACGCGTTTTAAGCATGCACATGCATCTTTTGGTAGACGCGGACGCAGTTTTCTGCAAAGCCACACGATATGGATGCAAATGGTGCTTTTGGCAGAACGCGCACGTGGATTTCTGCCAAACGACGTGAAAAGCATGCCGATGCTGCTCTTTTTAGCAACCGCACATGGATTTGTGCCAAAACGCGGTTTCAGCATTCACATGCATCTTTTGGTAGACGCGGACGCAGTTTTCTGCAAAACCACACGATATGCATGCAAATGGCGCTTTTGGCAGAACATGCACGTGGATTTCTACCAAACGACGTGAAAAGCATGCCGATGCTGCTCTTTTTAGCACCCGCACATGGATTTGCGCCAAAACGCGCTTTAAGCATGCACATGCATCTTTTGGTAGACGCGGACGCAGTTTTCTACAAAACCACACGATATGCATGCAAATGGTGCTTTTGGCAGAACGCCGACGTGGATTTCTACCAAACGACGTGAAAAGCATGCCGATGCTGCTCTTTTTAGCACCCGCACATGGATTTGTGCCAAAACGCGTTTTAAGCATGCACATGCATCTTTTGGTAGACGCGGACACAGTTTTCTGCAAAACCACACGATATGCATGCAAATGGTGCTTTTGGAAGAACGTGCACGTGGATTTCTACCAAACGACGTGAAAAGCATGCCGATGCTGCTCTTTTTAGCACCCGCACATGGATTTGCGCCAAAACGCGTTTTAAGCATGCACATGCATCTTTTGGTAGACGCGGACGCAGTTTTCTGCTAAACCACACGATATGCATGCAAATGGTGCTTTTGGCAGAACGCGCACGTGGATTTCTACCAAACGACGTGAAAAGCATGCCGATGCTGCTCTTTTTAGCACCCGCACATGGATTTGTGCCAAAACGCGTTTTAGGCATGCACATGCATCTTTTGGTAGACACGGACGCAGTTTTCTGCAAAACCACACTATATGCATGCAAATGGTGCTTTTGGCAGAACGCGCACGTAGATTTCTACCAAACGACGTGAAAAGCTTGCCGATGCTGCTCTTTTTAGCACCCGCACATGGATTTGTGCCAAAACGCGTTTTAAGCATGCACATGCATCTTTTGGTAGACGCGGACGCAGTTTTCTGCAAAACCACACGATATGCATGCAAATGGTGCTTTTGGCAGAACGCGCACGTGGATTTCTACCAAACGACGTGAACAGCATGCCGATGCTGCTCTTTTTAGCACCCGCAAATGGATTTGTGCCAAAACGCGTTTTAAGCATGCACATGCATCTTTTGGTAGACGCGGACGCAGTTTTCTGCAAAACCACACGATATGCATGCAAATGGTGCTTTTGGCAGAACGCGCACGTGGATTTCTACCAAACGACGTGAAAAGCATGCCGATGCTGCTCTTTTTAGCACCCGCACATGGATTTGTGCCAAAACGCGTTTTAAGCATGCACATGCATCTTTTGGTAGACGCGGACGCAGTTTTCTGCAAAACCACACGATATGCATGCAAATGGTGCTTTTGGCAGAACGCGCACGTGGATTTCTACCAAACGACGTGGAAAGCATGCCGATGCTCCTCTTTTTAGCACCCGCACATGGATTTGTGCCAAAACGCGTTTTAAGCATGCACATGCATCTTTTGGTAGACGCGGACGCAGTTTTCTGCAAAACCACACGATATGCATGCAAATGGTGCTTTTGGCAGAACGCGCACGTGGATTTCTACCAAACGACGTGAAAAGCATGCCGATGCTGCTCTTTTTAGCACCCGCACATGGATTTGTGCCAAAACGCGTTTTAAGCATGCACATGCATCTTTTGGTAGACGCGGACGCAGTTTTCTGCAAAACCACACGATATGCATGCAAATAGTTCTTTTGGCAGAACGCGCACGTGGATTTCTACCAAACGACGTGAAAAGCATGCCGATGCTGCTCTTTTTAGCACCCGCACATGGATTTGTGCCAAAACGCGTTTTAAGCATGCACATGCATCTTTTGGTAGACGCGGACGCAGTTTTCTGCAAAGCCACACGATATGGATGCAAATGGTGCTTTTGGCAGAACGCGCACGTGGATTTCTGCCAAACGACGTGAAAAGCATGCCGATGCTGCTCTTTTTAGCAACCGCACATGGATTTGTGCCAAAACGCGGTTTCAGCATTCACATGCATCTTTTGGTAGACGCGGACGCAGTTTTCTGCAAAACCACACGATATGCATGCAAATGGCGCTTTTGGCAGAACATGCACGTGGATTTCTACCAAACGACGTGAAAAGCATGCCGATGCTGCTCTTTTTAGCACCCGCACATGGATTTGTGCCAAAACGCGTTTTAAGCATGCACATGCATCTTTTGGTAGACGCGGATGCAGTTTTCTGCAAAACCACACGATATGCATGCAAATGGTGCTTTTGGCAGAACGCGCACGTGGATTTCTACCAAACGACGTAAAAAGCATGCCGATGCTGCTCTTTTTAGCACCCGCACATGGATTTGTGGCAAAACGCGTTTTAAGTATGCACATGCATCTTTTGGTAGACGCGGACGCAGTTTTCTGCAAAACCACACGATATCCATGCAAATGGTGCTTTTGGCAGAACGCGCACGTGGATTTCTACCAAACGACGTGAAAAGCATGCCGATGCTGCGCTTTTTAGCACCCGCACATGGATTTGTGCCAAAACGCGTTTTAAGCATGCACATGCATCTTTTGGTAGACGCGGACGCAGTTTTCTGCAAAACCACACGATATGCATGCAAATGGTGCTTTTGGCAGAACGCGCACGTAGATTTCAACCAAACGACGTGAAAAGCATGCCGATGCTGCTCTTTTTAGCACCCGCACATGGATTTGTGCCAAAACGCGTTTTAAGCATGCACATGCATCTTTTGGTAGACACGGACGCAGTTTGCTGCAAAACCACACGATATGCATGCAAATTGTGCTTTTGGCAGAATGCGCACGTGGATTTCTACCAAACGACGTGAAAAGCATGCCGATGCTGCTCTTTTTAGCACCCGCACATGGATTTGTGCCAAAACGCGTTTTAAGCATGCACATGCATCTTTTGGTAGACGCGGACGCAGTTTTCTGCAAAACCACACGATATGCATGCAAATGGTGCTTTTGGCAGAACGCGCACGTGGATTTCTACCAAACGACGTGAAAAGCATGCCGATGCTGCTCTTTTTAGCACCCGCACATGGATTTGTGCCAATACGCGTTTTAAGCATGCACATGCATCTTTTGGTAGACGCGGATGCAGTTTTCTGCAAAACCACACGATATGCATGCAAATGGTGCTTTTGGCAGAACGCGCACGTGGATTTTTAACAAACGACGTGAAAAGCGTGCCGATGCTGCTCTTTTTAGCACCCGCACATGGATTTGTGCCAAAACGCGTTTTAAGCATGCACATGCATCTTTTGGTAGACGCGGACGCAGTTTTCTGCAAAACCACACGATATGCATGCAAATGGTGCTTTTGGCAGAACGCGCTCGTGGATTTCTACCAAACGACGTGAAAAGCATGCCGATGCTGCTCTTTTTAGCAACCGCACATGGATTTGTGCCAAAACGCGGTTTCAGCATTCACATGTATCTTTTGGTAGACGCGGACACAGTTTTCTGCAAAACCACACGATATGCATGCAAATGGTGCTTTTGGCAGAACGCGCACGTGGATTTCTACCAAACGACGTGAAAAGCATGCCGATGCTGCTCTTTTTAGCACCCGCACATGGATTTGCGCCAAAACGCTTTTTAAGCATGCACATGCATCTTTTGGTAGACGCGGATGCAGTTTTCTGCAAAGCCACACGATATGCATGCAAATGGTGCTTTTGGCAGAACGCGCACGTGGATTTCTACCAAACGACGTGAAAAGCATGCCGATGCTGCTCTTTTTAGCAACCGCACATGGATTTGTGCCAAAACGCGGTTTCAGCATTCACATGTATCTTTTGGTAGACGCGGACACAGTTTTCTGCAAAACCACGCGATATGCATGCAAATGGTGCTTTTGGCAGAACGCGCACGTGGATTTCTACCAAACGACGTGAAAAGCATGCCGATGCTGCTCTTTTTAGCACCCGCACATGGATTTGCGCCAAAACGCGTTTTAAGCATGCACATGCATCTTTTGGTAGACGCGGACGCAGTTTTCTGCAAAACCACACGATATGCATGCAAATGGTGCTTTTGGCAGAACGCGCACGTGGATTTCTACCAAACGACGTGAAAAGCATGCCGATGCTGCTCTTTTTAGCACCCGCACATGGATTTGTGCCAAAACGCGTTTTAAGCATGCACATGCATCTTTTGGTAGACGCGGATGCAGTTTTCTGCAAAACCAC